>NW_017963643.1:220211-484647 GCF_001661415.1 Suhomyces tanzawaensis NRRL Y-17324
GTAACAGTAGCAGTAGTTGGGACAGGAGTCTCAACGATCACAGTGTTGGTTCCGTTTCCTGGTCTAGTCACAGTAGTAGTGAAAGAACCAGTCCAGCCTGATGTGACCGTTGTAGTAGAAGAGTTTTTGAGAATATGACCATTGGATCCAGCTTCTCCCACTTTTAGTGAACTAATGGTTTTACCCCATGTGGAGTAATGATTATCTAATCCGCAAAAAGTGGATGCAAATGATCTTGTTCCGATACGACTGACTGGTGGATATTTAAACTGGATATCGAAGTATACACGATATCCTGGAGGGGTTTGGTCGACTTTGAGGGTTACTTGCTGATTGGTACAAAAAAACAAACGGTATTTAACTTTTCTGGCAATTGTAGGAAAGCCCCACTCATTGAACTCGTTCGGTTTGGCAATAAAAACATTAAGTGAAGAACAATTAAGAGAGCCACCATTCAAGAAGAGGCCCATCTCGACACAGGTGCTTTCGTTTTCACCACAATCTTCTGACACCTCGAACCCTTGATAAACACCCTGTTGCGGAAGATATCTCACGTGGCTGGTTTCATTTGCAAGTACCAGATTATTTCCTTCTTGGACCAGTACAATTCGACTAATCTCTTCGCCGCCATTAAATATAGCAGTGTTTGAGAGAGAGTTTTTCCCATCACTGAACGTAATAGTGTTCATCCCTGGTTTAAACCTTGTGGAGCATTCTAAATCGACTGGATTGGATGACCCTCCAACGTTGAACGTGATAGGGAAGTATGCGATACCGTCAACAACATCTCCATTGTTTATTTCATTGGTGACAGTACACTGCACAGACGAATATGAAAGTGACATTTCTCCTGCCGTCAACAAACATGTAGCATATGTTTTGCCTTCCGCCTGTAAATCAAAAGTTTTGTTTCCATTTGTAAAAGTAAAAACACATGGCATAGTAAGACCAAAAGTATCACCTGGAACAACAGCATTGGCACTCATAGCCCAACTCAAGCTTGCAACCCAACTTGGAGTAGCAGGGGTGGTGATGTTTACAGCAGGTTGGGGTTTCGAAACAAGAGAATCAAACTTGTAAATACACCAGTGACTTGCTTACCAGCGGCAAAGGCAAGTGTACCAGCAATGGACACTATGTTCAGCAATTTCATGATTATTGTTGGAGTCAGATATCACAACGAACAAAACCAGGAATTAAAGGTTCTTAAATAGTTTGCTGAATATATCAGAACACAGGGACTTTTTAATATAGCATCTCTGTCAGTGTGTTATATTATTTAAGGCACGGCAATTGTCATTGCAACTGCAGATCTAATGCTCATCTGCAATAGACTATTCGTAATCACACCAGCATATTGAAAAACCTGCTTAGGCTATAAATTTTTCTGTGTTCTATAATTCAATGAGCGATACGATCCATATGCATTCAAAAAAATATTCTCAGACATCCGTGCAGGTAAAGAAATTCCAAAAAAAATTTAGACCAAGCATGACTCCGTCCGTAAATTTCGCATTTGCAGTACTGTAACAATTATGCTATTGAGTGGGGCTTTTGTGTGGTATGATTCCGTGAAGTCAAAAGTTTCCCACTGAAGTTACAGATAGATTGTACTGCTCATGCGTGTCTTAAAAGATATTTTTAAATCCGTCTCCTCTATAGATAGGGGCACCTACAGCTAAAAGCTTTTGGGATGCAGCTTCGTTATTAAATGCATTTTCTGCAAAAATATTAGTGAATATTGTAGTTGAGGTCACGAGTATTGAACAAATTATGGGTGGAATTTCCAACTCCAAGGAAAATATAGAACATGACGATGACTAATGAACTGGCGGAAACTTTTAGGGATAGCTCTTCTCTGTGTTTACAAGCAAGCTTGAATGGAATCGAACATTACATTAAGAACAGTTGAAAATTTTTATTAAATGCAGCCATGACGAACTCCCCATGGGTTTAATTAAGCTCGAGATATGAGTCATTCCTCTTGGCTTCGGAATTGGAACTTCTACCTCTCTTCGTTGTTTGGATATCTTCAGGGGTATCTTCTAACTTCATTAGGACTGGACTGTAGAGACTTTTTAATAGACCCATAAGTATTTAAATCTGCAAGAGATGCCAAGGGCAAACAATCAACGATACCATTTTCGTCAAGAGCAGGAACCCTGTTTCATCTAACAATTACTTTGCCATCTTTATTTCGAATTTCGCAAGACGTTGGCACTTCTACTTGAAATGAGAATATTACTTGTATTCAATAGCGAGCTTCACTCCAAATGAAAGAGAATTGCGCTTTCATGTAGTTCGAATTTTAAGGGTGATTGAAGAGAATTAATAAGGAGGTGATAAATTACTATTGGTTCACATGATATTATATTTGGCCTGGAGGGAAATTCTTTTGGTCTGACTAAATCCTTTGAGTTAAAATGATAAGAATTTCACACAGGTTGGAATTTAACTATGCTAGCTTTCAAGGCAACATCAAAAATTTACAATTAAATTTTGGAATCTTTAGATCAGTATTACATATTAGAGCAGACTATCACATGATATGGTTTCGGAAACATAAATATAGACAATGCAACATCTGAAGTTGCAGGACGGACTTTCATCTTGGGTATACTGCAAGATGAAGTGCAACGAATAACACATAGCTCAAATTTAGGCAGGTTCATTGCCATAACTTGAAGCTCACTCGGAATATATAAAATAAAATCGCTAGCTCATAAAAAAATAAAAGCTCCAAAAAAACTTTTATTTTTGAAAAACTGCCTTCAAGAAGAAGAGTTTACCACACCAAGTCTTACAATTCTTTCGATTGCTCATTTCTCAATTGGACCAGGACAGGTAGACAGGGTTATTGTAATCTCTTCACGTTTCAAAATGAGAACTATCATCGTAACCTTCCAGCTGCGTATAGATTCTTGCTTCGAAGTGCATATGCATTAACTATCTATTTTTACCTTCGGTACTTCCTTAGCGAATCAAATGAAAAAAAGATTCTTTTAGCCATGCGCGTGTGTCTAATTATTTCGGCTTCTTGCCGAAAGAACCGAATGCTTCGGTACTTCCTTAGCGAATCAAATGAACAGATCTTTTTTTTAGCCATGTGCGTGTGTCTAATTATTTCGGCTTCGCGCCCCGACCATGCATAAAACAAGAAAAGAAACTTCTTCTCGCCAAAGAAACCGACAAATGCATTAAACAAGAAAAGAAACTTCTTCTCCTTGTCTAGATAATCAGTTATCCGAGAATGAACTTTTTGAATACCCAACTAATCTGTGATACTAATTTTTATGCGCATGCGTTCAATTTTTTCTTTATCAAGCTTAGGAGAGGAACGATAACGTAGAAGATTGGTGAACTTTCCAAATTTCCCACAGTTATCGAAATCTATTCGTACTTTCTTCTGATGGTTCTCTCTAGTGAGGTACTATATATTGGAATTGACTATATACGTATTGCTACGGAGACCATACCGTTAAATTTTCATTTTGATAGATTAAGTTTAACCTATATAAATCAAGATGCTTTTTGGATTACAATTCCTACTGTTGGATTAAACTCAAAGAATGAAAGTTGGCGATGATTTTTTTTATTTTTGGTGTACTATGTGACACCTTGTAGAAGAAAATCACGTTAATACTTAAAAGCACTCTGTGGACAAGAAGAAAGACAATTGGTTGATAGTTGAAGAACGAGCTTGGGTCTGTCGTTGTCTCCATAACCTCCGAAGTCCCGTAATCAACTTGTCCAATTTGAGGATAGTTGTATCATTTATGATCTTCGCTGGGGAAGCAACGAGGCTTCGTTACCTTTCAAGTTCTTCTGTAATCCTGGGATTTCTTCAGCATTATTGTTCCGCATCCAGAACGTGATCCACTATTCCGTTAAAATTCGTGTCAAATTTACGGTGATTTCGCCGATGTTATAGATTTCTGTTTGGCTGGCTTCAAGTTCGAGTCTATGGACATGGTTTTGGTCGATCTTGGCCAACCGCTTTATTCATGCATGATTTGTAGTAGATGAAATTGTTAGTCTTACTGCCCACTTGGAAAGAGATTCTAAAATTCTAGAATTTCTGTAAAATTCAGAATGAACTATGACAATATAATACTACGCAAATTCTCCCTTAAATACCAATTGGCACCCCATATCCCATCTCTCAATAGCATCTATACCCAACTATTCTAGTACACTATATTATCCTTTTTTGTTGCCCAACAAACATTAAGAATGTTCAGCTTTTTGACTGCTAAAATGCGCTACAGATTTCTAAGTATTTACAAGCAGAGCAACAATTCTTTCAAAGCCCCGACTTATACAATTGAACACCTCACATCCTTCCTTTCCTTGATTTTCCTTGCCTAGCATCCTGTGTATGATGTTTATGCCACACCAAGACTCGTTATTTGCAGTCGATGGCAACAATCAACTTGAATTCTACATTACCGATTAGGCTCAAAACAATGTCTCCAATTAAGGGCCCAGTTTCAGCACTCAGATGGCCCTTTTCAGTTTTTCGCCTTTCGACCTTCAACTCCACTATGTCCTACTCGTTTCTGTTATGTACATGTATTTCTAAAGAAACTCCTTGGTCTTTCTTCTATAAGCATTGCAATCACGCAACCATTGCTTGTACCCCTTCAAAGAATAGATCTTCTCACCGTAGTAGTCCGGCACCGGGTTGGAAAAACTTTGGGACGATGGATCCACTCTGTTGGCTTTGATCTTAGTCAAGAATATGCTGTCCTTTTGCAGGAACTGTTTCAAGATGCTTCTGTTCTTGAGGCGGAAGAGACTGGTGCCAATGGTAGGGCCGAATAAATAGCCCACGAACCCTCCAAGAACGACACCTCCTCCCATCATCATGATAGGGTCCATTCCCAAGATTGGCTTTTCGGGATCGAACTCGTAGTTTCCCAAGTAGGTCAACGTCACCACACCACCGGCAAGGGTGGTGAAGACAGAGGCAGTGATATTCATCACGTGGTTTTCTTTCTTCAACTTCAAGAAGTCCACCCAGTTCAAAGCTGGTGTGCTATTGGTGGAGTTGAAGCGGACTTGCTTCCATGCGGATGCTCTGACATTGATACCAATCTGTCTGAACATCGTGAATGATGTGGTCTCGGGATGAGTAGGGATGAATTAGGAAGAATAGATTCTGGGGGTAGTTGAAGCTGATTCAAACGAAAATTTTTGAATGACAATTGGCACGTGACTGCTGATGGTCTGATTGCTCCACCACTGGGTACCATCACATGGTACTTGTTGGGAGGACCAACAGAGAGTGTCGAATAATTTGCCATGTTTTGAAGACAATTATTCTCCAATTATGGAGTTCTGGCATTATAGGTGCTTCGATTTCTCCGATTGTCGCATTTCAGTTCTAAATCCTGAAATGCTAGTGAATCCGACAAGACTGGTCAAAAAACACAAAGATATTAAAAAACAAGCAGTTTATGAGTGTACGAATTATTCTCGACTGCTGTCCTTTGTAATCTCCTTGTCTAGAATAAGTGATGGGTCAAACCACTTACCAAACATGGAACCATACGCGCACTTATCAGGTTCGCAGTAATACACAATCTCCGAACTGTCACACTAAAACACGGAGCTAGATCTAATCGCCACACAAGAGGAAAGAAGACAACATCCTCAAATTCAGAATTACGTACCTGGACAAAATTACACCCACCATCCCAGCCAGCTAGCCACCAACATAACCCTACTATTCTAGTGGGAATCTGCCATGCTCTGGGGAACTTACAGGTTAGGTGTTGCAGTTTGCACCAAAAATTTTCCTTCATGAAAAAAGGACCATGAATAAACAACCACGACCGATTAGTTTTTCATCAATCAGTTCCATCAAACGAGAAGCGCGTCGTTATTGGCCTTCTAAATCCAGCACTATTTATACACGCCGTATATACAGTCGGTATACCCAGCCAGTGCCACGTGTCGAGCTTTCAGGTCTACAAGAATTTTAACCGTTCGTTGAGTTAGTGTTCGCTCGTGCTCAAAATGAATGGAACCCATTTAGCAAGCACAGCATCAAATGGAACGTATAGCGAGTCGTTCAATGGCAATGGAACCCATTTAAAGTCCTTGGCGGTCCCTACCACCAAGGAACAATTGAATGAATTGCTTGACAAGTACTACCGATTACTCAAAACCTCGAGAGACCACAAGAGAGACTACGAGTCTAGAAATGAAATGTTGAGAGGTGACATCACTAGTGGCTTCGATAAATTGAGATCAATAGATTCGATCACCCCTTTTGTGGACCCTACCGAGAAGGAAAGGGCACAGATTGAGAAGGTATTGAAGAAGATATCGGATGCTCAAAATGAATTCAAGAAACAAGAAGAGGCACTCTTTGAGGAAATTTCTTCGCAACCGAAAGAGGATAAGTTGGACGTCGAGTTTTTTGGCAAACAACTTGCAGGTTTACAGTTACTTTCCAAGGACTACGACTTGCCTGAATCCTTACAAAGGGATTACCAATCGTATTTGAAAGACGAAGTAGAACAAGAATCTGTGGGTGCCTCCGTGGAAGAGATATTCGACCATTTGGCCAATTTCAACAATGTCGACTTCCAAGAGAAGGCCAAGGGCTTAGGTTTGAATATTCCTGAAACTAATACTAATTCAGACCCAGTATCAGGACAACTTGGTAACTTTCTCACCGAAAAACTCATTTCCAATAAAATTGCCAACCACACAAAAACCTTGGAAAACTTGCCTGTCAACTTGGGTACCTTTAATGTAGGCGAGAACACTGATCAATTAGACGACTTGAAAATCAAGGCTCTTGTTGAATTGAAAGCTTTGCGCTTACTTCCAAAACAGAAACAGTTGAAACACAGCATTATTGTCAATGAAGCCACCCAATCCAAATTTACTTTGCCTAGTTTGATGAACCACCCATTGGCACTTCAGGAAAAACGTTCTTTTAATGTCAGACCCAAGCTGGAAATAAATAACCCTCACTTGCTTGCTATTCAATTGGAAGAACTCAAGAAGTTGGAGGCTCTGAAATTGAAGCATCAATTGCATGTTGCTAAGATTGAACAGATTTTGGAGACTTCAAGTCTGATACGCAGTTTTAAATCTCTGCGTCAACTTTATAGATCCACCACTTTGGCAAGACAAATCACTAATTTCCACCAAAATACAGAAAAAGAAGAATCTAAGAAGTTGGAAAAGACTGCCAAGCAAAGATTGCAAGCCTTGAGAGCTAACGATGAAGAAGCTTATATCAAGTTATTGGATCAAACCAAGGATCATAGAATTACTCATCTTTTGAAGCAAACTAACCAGTTCTTGGACACCTTGTCTCAGCAAGTGAGAGCCCAACAAATGGAGAGCGATAACTCAGCAGAAGCTCCTCAGGAGGAAATCAAACAAGACACGGCTGACGATTTACGTGAAAAGATTGATTATTACCAGGTCGCACATAGAATCAAAGAAGAAATTACTGAACAACCTACAATTCTTGTTGGTGGAAAGTTAAAGGAGTATCAATTGAAAGGTTTACAATGGATGGTTTCTTTGTATAATAACAAGTTGAATGGTATTTTGGCAGATGAGATGGGTTTGGGTAAAACTATCCAATCTATTTCTTTGGTTACCCATTTGATTGAGAAGAAGGGAGAAGATAAATTCTTGGTGATTGTACCTCTTTCGACCATCACAAATTGGACAATGGAATTCGAAAAATGGGCCCCAGCTGTGAAGGTCATTGTATACAAGGGTTCTCCTCAACAAAGAAAATCTATGCAATGGGAAGTGAGACTGGGAAACTTTCAAGTTTTGTTGACAACGTACGAGTATATCATCAGAGAAAGACCGTTGTTGTGTAAATTCCATTATTCCCATATGATTATTGATGAAGGTCATAGAATGAAGAATGCAAACTCCAAGTTGTCCATCACACTTAACCAATATTACAGAACGAAGAACAGATTGATCTTGACTGGTACTCCATTACAAAATAATTTGCCAGAGTTGTGGGCCCTTTTAAATTTCGTCTTACCTAGAATTTTTAATTCTGTTAAATCTTTCGATGAATGGTTTAATACTCCATTTGCAAACACAGGTACTCAGGAAAAGATTGAATTAACAGAAGAAGAATCCTTATTGGTTATCAGAAGATTGCATAAAGTTTTGAGACCGTTCTTATTGAGAAGATTGAAGAAGGATGTCGAAAAGGACTTGCCTGACAAGGTGGAAAGAGTCTTGAAATGTAATTTGTCCGGATTGCAATACATTTTATATCAACAAATGTTGAAGCATAATGCATTGTTCGTTGGTGCTGATGTGGGTGGTGCAAAGTCTGGTATCAAGGGATTGAATAACAAGATCATGCAATTAAGAAAGATTTGTAACCATCCTTTCGTCTTTGAAGAAGTTGAATCAGTACTTAACTCGACTAGATTAACTAATGATTTAATTTGGAGAGTCAGTGGTAAATTCGAGTTGTTGGATCGTGTTTTGCCAAAGTTCAAAGCCAGTGGGCACCGTGTGTTGATGTTTTTTCAAATGACTCAAGTGATGGATATCATGGAAGATTTCTTGAGGTGGAGAGACATGAAGTATTTGAGATTGGATGGTGCAACCAAAGCCGAAGACAGACAAGATATGTTGAAGGTTTTCAATGCTCCAGATTCCGATTACTTCTGTTTCCTTTTGTCTACTAGAGCTGGTGGTTTAGGTTTGAACTTACAAACAGCCGATACCGTGGTTATTTTCGATACTGATTGGAACCCTCACCAAGATTTGCAAGCACAGGATAGAGCACATAGAATTGGTCAAAAGAATGAAGTCAGAATTTTGAGATTGATCACCAATGATTCGGTCGAAGAAGTGATTTTGGAAAGGGCTCACCAAAAGTTGGATATTGATGGTAAGGTTATCCAAGCAGGTAAGTTCGATAACAAGTCCACTGCTGAGGAACAAGAAGCTTACTTGAAGAGATTGCTCGAAGCCGAGGCCGATGGAGATGAGAATGAGGAAAATGACTCCTTGAATGACGAGGAGCTCAATGAGCTTTTGGCTCGTAATGATGCCGAAAAGGAGCTTTTTGCCAAAATCGACGCACAAAGAAGGGCCGAACAGACATCAGGAATGTCCAGATTGATCGAAAAAGCCGAATTGCCAAGTGTGTTCACTGAAGACGTATCCAAGCACTTTGAAAAGAACGTCAAGGAGTTGGGACGCAAAAGAGAAAAGAAGAAGGTCAAGTATGACGATGGCTTGACGGAGGAGCAATGGTTGATGGCAATGGACGATGACAACGACTCTGTGGAAGCGGCCATAGCCCGTAAGGAAGCACGCATTGCCAGAAGAAAGAGAGGAAGAGCACAGGATGGAGGCTCGGACGAAGACCTTGACGACGACGTTCTTGACGACGACGAAGCGGTTGATGAGGACGACTTCGAGAGCGAGGAGCCACGTAAGAAGATCAGGCGTGCCAAGACCCCCCAGGTGGACGAGAGTATTCTCGACTCAGGCAAGGTAGTGGATGAGCTTGCCTTGCAGTGCTACGGGGTGATTGACGAGATCATGCAGCTCAAGGATCCTGAAGACGGGCACAGTGTGGCTGAAATCTTCCTCAAGTTGCCTTCCCGCAAGTTGTACCCTGACTATTACCAAATCATCAAGCATCCCGTGGCCATTTCTTCAATCAAGAAGCAGATTGAGCAGGAGAAGTTCGACACGTTTGAGGCCTTTTTGGAGGAGGTCAGAATCATGTGCCGTAATGCCAAAACCTACAACGAAGAGGGGTCTTTCGTGTACACAGATGCGTTAGCCATCGAGGCCGTGCTTGACCGCCACGCCTAATGTATTATTATTCTATATTGAAGTGTAAGTATATATTAATATAATGTATTACTTTACAATGAATCTAAGGGAAGGCAAATTGAGAATACTGGGTCAGCGAAGTTGGCTTGAACGGTGTTGGTACCACTTCCAGTCTCGTATCTGGTGGTGAATAATGCGGGATGAACATAAATGTTTAAATCCCTCCAGTCCAATCACTGGGGCGGACATCTCTGGAACTTGAGTTCAATCACTACAGTATGATGCAGTCATTCTCGGTTCTGGTGACAGTGGTGATGATTTTGTCCAGAGTTGATCATGGCGAGTGAAATATGTTCTACAACCCAGAAATAAAAGGCATGTGAGATAGGCTGGACATTGAAGGTTGAGTCCATCCTAGAATTTAGAAAAATGTTGTACAACCCCGAATTAAAAGGCATGGGAGATGGTGCTACTGAAGTATGGATGTGCAACTCCCAGGATATCTAGAGAGATGGAACGATTTACATACTCTCCGCAGCAATGAACGATCACATTATACATAGTCCATTACCTCGAGGTCCCGATGGTTCCAATCCAATTAAACTAAACAATAAAACAAATGCGGACTAAATAGTTTAAAAGGACAGTATTTTAAACCTGTACAGCAATCTCATTCATACAGAGCGACCGTTTCGCATTAAACCCCGAGATGCCTGACTACCTTCCATTCCCCGAGCTGCCTGCCACCTGACATACCCCGGGATGCCTGACCACTACCTTCCATTCCCTGAAATGGCCCAACAAATGACTAATGCAATCTTACAAGATGACAGGTGGGTCTAGATCGTGGTTCCCTGAACGTGCATGTCTGCTCCAGCTGACACATCGGGCCGGAGATATCGCCCCAGCAGCGCCAGCCCACGGGTTGCGAGCACCGCCCACGACTTCTTTTCCCCATCAGCCCGCCACCAATCACACCAGCGCAATTACTACCCCTCCCATGCAGGCTTCCAGCTGCAAAAATGATCAAAGATCAGTGCTGGAGCCATTGGCGCTCCTGCTGGTCTCAACGTGGCCCGTAGCCTGCCCGTAGCCGACCACCAGCCAATAGCTGCCACTGCCGTCCTGCAATGGGCTCTGACGCCGACATCTGCACCTGCCGCGTTTGCCGTGCGCTCATCGCGGAGTTCTTATCGCGTAAGCGTGGCCCAGTTTCCAGACCTAGATCACGTTATGGCCAGCAAATGTACTTCCCCACTAACCTGAACACATAAATAGCACCACCCCGCGCCAGTTCCACCATTTGTCACCGCCACTAAACATGTCGACTATTGCATTGAAGCCATTGAGAGTAGCAAGAACCTCCAAGCAGTTCAAGAACGGGTCCCGCTTCTTGGCCGCTGGGTTGGTGGGTTCCTCCGCCTTGGCTGCCTACTTCTACAACAAGAACAACAACAACTCAAATGGGTCTAACGGATCCAAGGCATTGGGCTTGATGGCAGGCTCTGCCATCGTCAACCACGCTGCCGTGCCAGAAGGCAAGGGCTTCCAGGACTACCAGCAGGTCTACAATGACATTGCTGAAAAGGTTGCCGACAACCTCGAATTCGACCAGAACTCGGGTTTCTACGGTATGTTGTGCAGATTGGCATGGCACTCGTCCGGAACCTACAAGAAGTCCGACAACACCGGAGGCTCGTACCCTGGTACCATGATGTACTCCACCGAAGCATTTGATGGCGCCAACAAGGGGTTGGAAGTCGGACGTGACTTCCTCATGGAGTTCAAGGACAAGTACCCCTGGATCTCCAGAGGTGACTTGTGGACCTTGGGTGGTGTTGTGGCCGTTCAGGAGTCTGGTGGTCCAAAGATCCCATGGAGACCAGGACGTAAGGACAGCAACGACAAGAAGGTTGTTCCAGAAAACGGTCGTTTGCCCGACGCCTCCCAGGAAGATCCTCAATACGTCAGAGGTGTGTTCAGCCGCATGGGTTTCAACGACAGAGAAACCGTCGCTTTGATCGGTGCCCACTGTCTCGGTAGATGCCACTCCCACAACTCTGGGTTTGACGGTCCATGGGGCCCATCCTTCAACATGTTCACCAACGACTTCTACGTCAGATTGTTGCAAGGCTGGCACATCAGAGACTGGAACGGTAACAGACAATACGAAGATGACGAGACCAAGTCTTTCATGATGTTGCCTGCTGACATGGCCTTGAAGCACGGTTCCTACTTCGTCAAGTACGTCAAGGAATATGCTGAAGACCAAGACTTGTTCTTCAAGGACTTCTCCAAGGCTTACAGCACTTTGTTGGAGTTAGGTATCACCTTCCCTAAGAACTCCAAGCCTTTCGAATTCAAGACCCTTGACGAACAGGACGACGAGTAAACCAGTTTTGCTCCCTAAAACACTTTATAGCCGGACATACCAGGGTATAGTTCTAAAAAAATGCATCTGAACGATTGTCACGTACAAAAATTGTAGTAGTAAGATATTTCTAAAGGGTTTGATAGTAATTCTTTAGATTATAAGAGAATTAACCATCCAAGTGAAAGGGATGCACAAATGAAGTACTTAAGCAGAATGCCATATCCTCGTGGAATCTTCGTATATTGTAGAACACAAAATTAACTACTTGGTAAAGGTTTCGCATCCATACTACGATAGGTATATTTCTTCCCCAATCGATAATTATTGCCCAAATGTATACTATGATAAATCGCTATCAGCGGTCAAACCCGACGGAAACTCTTTTTTAAGACTCGAGTACAACCAACCATGTCACAGTGGCTAAATGCTACCATCGGACTCAACTCGACACACTGGCATTACACCTAGTAGCTAAAAGGGTTACCCTACCATTGATGGTAACTGCCAGACCGAGTAAATGTCAAACCGCACCGATGGAAAAATTGAAACATCATGGACTCACACGACCCATTTAATTTTTCAGGAAAATTTTTCATCTCACTGCACCAGTATAAAGGTGAAAAAAAATCTCCCCGCTGAAGTTTTTTTCATCATCAAGTTCAAAAATGAAGTACGTCCAAACCGAACAAATCTTAGAAATCCCAGAAGGTGTTCAAGTCTCCATCAACGCCAGAACCGTCAAGGTCACTGGTCCAAGAGGTGAATTGACCAAGGACTTGAAGCACATCCACGTTACCTTCAAGAAGGTCAACAACAGAGCCGTCAAGATTATTGTTCACAACGGTGACAGAAAGCACGTCGCTGCCTTGAGAACTGTCAAGTCCCTCATCAACAACTTGATCATTGGTGTCACCAAGGGTTTCAAGTACAAGTTGAGATACGTCTACGCGCATTTCCCAATCAACGTTAACACCGTTGAAATCGATGGTCAACAATTCGTTGAAATCAGAAACTTCTTGGGTGAAAAGAGAGTCAGACAAATCAAGATCTTCGACGGTGTCACCATCGAAGCTTCTGCCAACCAAAAGGATGAATTGGTTGTTACCGGTAACTCCTTGGAAGACGTTTCCCAAAACGCTGCTGACATCCAACAAATCTGTCGTGTCAGAAACAAGGATATCCGTAAGTTCTTGGATGGTATTTACGTTTCCGAACGTGGAACCATCGTTCAAGACGAATAAACAAACCAGAATGTTGTGTATTAATATATCTATACTTCTTTCTAATTTTTTGTTTCAGGGTTTATATAGTCAATCTGGTTTTTCATTTGGGTTAACCCTGTCTCATCATGTGGATTTGTTATCGAGCTCAATACAATAAAGAGACACCAACGATCCACCGTAGTTTCGCGAGACACTGGGTTATTGCTGTTAATAGGAGGCTTGCCTCTACCGTTATTTTCACGCAATAATCTGTCTCACATAAGCCCCGTCCGTTGCACTTTTTTTGACATCTACTGCCGAATGGTTTCAGCAGGAGAAGTTAGGAGTGGTGCTACAGATATGGCTATGCATGCCAGAATTGGCCTAGTACGGCATGGGCCGTAACGGAACTCGCTATTGCGATCCTTTCGCCGGTCTCCATGACTGTGCCGGAACCGGAGTCACGTGGTAGATTATCTCTGGAACATAGTATGTAGACTCCACTGGTAATCCAACTTTACACTACAAAATGCCCTTCAAAGTCGGGTTCCTTGGTCCCGAGGGGACATACACCCATCAGGTACGCCGTTCGTCCACTCACAGCATTATTTGTACTAACCCCAGGCTCTCATCCAGCAGTTCGGAAATGATCGTTCTCAGGTGGAGATCGTAGCTCTCAAGACCATTGGAGACTGCTTTGAAGCATTAGAATCGAAAAAAGTGGACTACACCGTGGTGCCTTTCGAAAACTCTACCAATGGTCAGGTGGTGTATACCTACGACTTGCTCCGGGACTGGTTCCTTCCCGAGTCCGACGCAGGCTCCCATGTCCCCAAGTTCAGCATTGTGGCCGAACAGTTCGTTGCCATCCACCACAACTTCATCACCCGTGCCAGCGACATCGACAGCATCACCACCATATACTCGCATCCACAGGTCTGGACGCAGGTGTCCTCGTTTTTGCAATCGTTGAAGTTGGCACCATCCGTCAAGCAGATCGACACTTCTTCCACTTCGAAGGCTGCCCAGCTAGTCAACGAGGATGCTACCAATACGACTGCATGCATTTCGTCAGAAGCTTCGTCAGAGCTATACGGCTTGCCCATCATGTACAGAAGCATTGAGGACAACCATAACAACACCACTCGTTTCTTGGTGTTGGGTAGCCAGCCCTTGCCATATCGTGCCCCGGAGTCGGCACCAGCAAAGGCGTACATTACGTCAGTCATGTTTACTCTTAACCACAATGACCCTGGTGCTCTTTGCGACGTGTTGAATGTTTTCCGGGAGTACGGGGTCAATTTGACCTCGATCAACTCCAGACCTTCCCATTTGAAGAAGTGGCAGTATCTTTTCTTCGTGGAGATCCTGGCCCAGCCAGACGAGAGCAAACAAGTGAAATCTGGGCTTGAAAAGGCAGAGCAGCTTTGCTTGAACTTTGTGGAGTTAGGGACGTTTGAAAGAAGTTGGAGATACAATTCTAATTGAATGAATAACCCCTCTGTACAACTTCCTGGCGGGTCGGGACGTAGACTTCCCCTTCTAGGCTCTCAAACGGACTGTATATATATTATAGAAAATGTTATCGTATAGAAATCATATGTAGCTAAGCTACTACAGTAGATCGTGGTGACCTCGGTAGCACCCGCTGGAGTGGAGGACGAAATTGCTGGCGGGTCCATCTGAGCTGGCTTGCCATCTCAGAGCGATCCGTGGATCGATCATAGAATGATAAAGGGAATGTGAAGGTCTGGTTGAGACTAACTGCCAAACTTCTGGTATGTCCATTCGGTGTTGTCTAAAGGACAGGCATTTCTTGTCTTTAACCATCTCTTGATACAATGTAAATGGAACGCGTGGTTGCAGACACCCCAGGCAGCGATACACTCTTTGTCGACATTGTTGATGGCGTTAGGCTGACACTCTATGCATGGTTCCATTAAGTGGTTTCTGCAAATGGCACAGTTCTCAATCTGGATGTCTAAAGGTTAGTACATTTCGGGTTCACTGATTGGCATGTTATACGTACCCCATGACCAAAAGGCCACAGCTGTCCACTTCTTGACTTCAAACCTCTGTTTTGAGTTCTTAGCTTTGGGTATTTGTTCTTTTTGCTCTACTATCTCTGTGTCTGCTATGTTAGTAATCACGGTTGTTGGACGATTGATTCTGGCTCCCACCAGCGGAATTGGCACCAACTTACCACTGTCGACATCCATGCGGTCGTGTTCATCAGCCATGTTGTATGTGGTGGTTGAGTCTATGAAAATTGGGCAGGGCCTTGTTCAGTCAAGACTGATGTAGTTGTGGATCTGAAAGGTCGCTCGCGTGCTGGGTCACATGACTTTAGTCGTGACCACCATCACATGACTACCTACAATTAATTTGTACACCACTAGTTAGTACAACCATATCATGTCTGGCGTCGACGGAGACCTCATCTCCTCGTTGTACCCTCCTCCCCCCGTGTACTATAAGTACTTCACACCCGAAAACATCGAGAAGTTCCAAGAATGGAAAACGAAGCAGGACGAGGAAACGCTCACCACCCAAGATCAACAACCAGAAGAAGCAGATACAACCAAAGAGCCACCATTGCCACCAGGAGAGCTCAAACTACAGGTTCCACCAAAGGCCCCCGAGGGAACGCATTACAGAGGGTATGGTAACGTTTGGGCATTTGAGGATAAATTACCGAGCCTCAAGAGTGCCAATTGGGAACAACTCTACAAAGACGACGACGAGTCCATAACAAGCGAAACCAAGATCCAAGAATTGCACAAGTTGATGGATTCGCTTTTGCTAAATTTTCTTGAATTGATTGGAATAGCTTCCATTGACCCAAAGCAGTTCGAGCCTAAAATGAAAGACATATCACTCATACTAATCAATATCAACCATCTTTTAAACACATATAGACCACATCAGTCAAGAGAGAGTATGATAATGTTGTTGAGAAAACAGATTGACGCCAAGAAGGAAGAGATCGCCAAGATCGACCTGGTAAGCGTGGATGTCAAGGCTAAGATACTAAAATTGACAGAAATGATAGATGAGAAGGTGGAGGAGAATGAACAAGAAAAGGAGGTTTCCAGCATAGAGCAAACTAAGGAGGACATAGTGCGGGAACTTTTGGCAAAAAATGTATAGTATTGTAATAACAGTTATTCAAATTATAGCACGCTTTGAAGTAGCCGTTTTCCACTACGTTCACTTATCATTACAGAGTTTTAACGTATGACAAATGTATTATATGATTGAACTAAAGAGGTTTGTCCCAGAAGTGTGGAGCAACATGATTTTGGATTGAAGTTATTGTACCATCAGAAAAGATCCAAAATATCGCTATTGGTGTTATTTTTTGGCTGGCTGTTCAAGTTCATAGAGCCTACACCTTGACTTACCCCGTTTACCGAAGTTGGATTTGGGGCATTGAACAAGCTCAAGATATCATTAGCACTAGACGACCCTGAGCCTTGAGATGATTGTCCTCCAGGTACAGTGGGGGTATTGAACAAATCATTCAACTCATCTAACAAGTTGCTGCTACCACCTTGAGACTCTCCATTCTGATCATTATCATCATCATCGTCATCAAAATCGAGCAAGTTCTCGTTCTTGACATTGTTGATGATTTCTTGTTTGGCCAAATTCTTCAAATCTTCTATATTTCTAGCAGATGACCCGGCCCTCTTCTTTTCTGTGGCTTTAGGCGATTCAATGAAAGTAAATGCGGGTTTGTGGAAAACCGAGGACATGGTCGACAATTCTTGAATCAATATTTCTAAGACGTTCGGATTGAAAGAAGACACGGTAGATTTGATTGGAGGTAACTTCGATAATATGACCTTTTGTTGCGAGTCATCGGACGAAGAGGATAATAATCTCCAGTACAAATAGGCCTTATCTCTAACATCTGCATTTTCACACTCCTTGGTAGTCAATTCCAAAACCTTCTGAAGAAGGCCAGAATATGCTTGACCAGGAACCTTAAGATTGACTTTGACTATCGTGGTAAGAATGTTCAACTGTAAGGACGACTCGTACTCCAAAAATCCTTCAAGCAAACTACTCAATTTTTCCTTTAAACCTGAGAAGTACTTTGGATATTCTCCCAACAACCAGATGTACCCCGATAAAGCTTCAGACTTTTCCAACTCTTGAATATGATTGGAAATGATTGGAATCACTAAAGTGATCAAATCATTCTTTCCTGGATATCTTCTTAAAATGTTGGTCAAAACAATGACTGCTTCATTGATAATCAAGTCTCCTCCTCTTTGGTCAATCAAATCTCCTAACAAGTTGATTGATTTGACCACGCAACTAATCAAGTTGATACCTACCGATCCAATGGATCTGATGGACTTCAAAACCAAGGCAGGTTCAAATTCCATGGCATACTCTTTCAATTCACTCAATAACAATGAACTGTTGTGCTCATTGCACAATCTTATCATGATCTCGAGCTTTTCCAATTTCAAGTATAATGGATCAGAGTATCTTATGAAAAAGACACGAAGCTCTTTTGACAAGATTTGTGGGTACTTTTCCAAAATGATTCTGATATTTTTCAACCCAACATATTGAGCCTCAGGAATTGAAGAACTGACCAAAGATACCAACGGAGAAGACAATTTCTTGAGAATGGTACTTCTTTGAGCCTGAGATGGAATTACATCCAAGTGATGAATGATTGTTTTGATAGAACTCAATACAACAGAAGGGTTGACGTGTTGCAACTGGGGGATGACTCTTTCGATAATGTGGTTGACCTCTTCGACATTTGAAGTATGGTAGTCTGTCAAGGTAGTCAAAATACTAATTCTTCCCCATTCGGTGCACTCATTAAGACAAGTTAACAAATTCTTGATAAGATCTTGAGTGATGGGCAATACATCCAAGTTTGGGTCCTTGTTCATGTCTTTGATTTCGTAGAGAGCGTTCAACGAATTTGCAATGACCATGGGGTTTGGATCCTTCAACAACGCCTTCAACAGGTCCAAGAAGCCGAACTCCACGCACATTTCTGGGTTTAAATCGAACAATTTAGCCACACAAATAGCAGCAGTCTTTCTCACGTAGGGATTGTCGTCCTTCAAGGTTCTCAGAAGAGGGATTTCCATGTAGTCGACCATCTTCGAGACCCTGATACATCCCATGGTTCTGATTGCGAGAGCTCTGATCAATGGGTTGGGATCTTCGGTGTCCTGAACAAAGGTGTTGACAGCCAAAATACACAATTCCGGGTGGGTCTTGGCATAGTTCATCAAGTAGAGATACACCAACTTCTTTTGCTCGAGATCGTAGGTGGCGATGTTCTTCAAAACATCGGGGAAGAGGGCAGACACGTCTTTACCCACGGTCATGGCTTGAATCACACGCTGGATGGCATCCTTTCTTTCGCCCTTGTATTGGGAGACCAACCCGCTCTTCAATTCGAAGGTTTCGCCCTTCTTTGGGCCCTTGAGAAAGTTTCTGATTCTCTTTTCCAACGACATGGTGACTGGGCTGGAGACAGAATTGTGTATCGTTTATTGATTTGGTGTCGAGTGGATCTGGTCACGTGCTAGACTGACTCCATCAAAGCTACAACTGGCGGAGAGGGCAATTTAGTACGGAGAAGGTTGTGATGTACAGGGAAGACTGGGGCCGTAAGGACGTTCGGGACACAGCAACGATGTACCCATTGGGTGCCCTTTTCGACGAGAGTGGCTGGTAGCACACGGTGTCTATTGCGTGTTCTATTTATATGCATGACTGACACCAGTCGGGCAGACACAAATGGGTGGTGTGTCACCATATACATTGGATGGTCTTCCGAAAGTGCTGGACCAGGAAGCACCACCATTAACAAGCAAGCCATGATATTGTCCTTACTTTGGTCGTTTTCTCGTAGGAGACCGTGGAAGAAACAGAAGGTGCAAAAAAAGCACCCTAGTGCTGCGCCATACTGAAAGTCCCAAGTAATATCAGTGTAACATGGGCTCAGTTTGTGCAACTGAATCATTTCCAGACCGTAGATGCTATTGATCTTTCAATCCGATACCATCAATGAAGTCCATTCTTCACACGAGATCATGATTGTTAAATTCGCTTAAGTTAATCAGTGAATTATTTTGAGAAAGTAAGCTTTGCTCTCAGATTCAATGGTTGACCCAAGAAGTATATATGTTTCTGTACTTTTGAAGGAGAGAATTTTATTATATGTCCGCTCGAACGGCATTTTAGGTTCAGTATCGTTGTCTATATTTTGACTATTGATTCGGAATTTCCACCAGAAAAGGCTACGATTGTGAAATATTTAAGCTAGGACTATGCCATTTCTGTGAAATTTTAATTCAAGAAAACACACAGAGGACTACCAGGAGAGACCTAGCGATCAAGCATGTATTAATTCGGATATAATCCCAAATATGGCCAGACTTCGCAAAACCCCAGTCTGATGAGCCCAAAACCTATCCCCGATATACCAAATGAAGTACCCCCGGCTAGCTTTGACATTTCTACACTTGTCAGCCTAGCTGCTTCCTGATAGACTTTCTCCTGCTTCCATGCATTAGTCTACAACTACCTATCAGATATTTTGTCCTGCGGCCAAAAGTGGATTCTCACTTCTCTGGTAATCTCAGGTAATGGCAGTCTATGGGAAAAGCCGTAAACGAGCCAGGCTCTCGTCACAAACCCCAATCTTCTCCAGTGACGATGAGTCCAGTTCGAATACCCCAGAAGTCCTCACCTCTGTCGTCAATGATGATACCACCACCACCACCGAACAGTTGATGCCTTCTGCACCATTCCAGACCAAACGCATATCTCCACGAAAACCCACCAGCGACTTCTTCGAGGATAGCCTAACTACCTCTCCTCGAAAGTTGAAGTCATTGTTGGGCGACTTTGGTTCTCCTCGAGGCCCTCGCCCCAAATCCTTACATGAGGAATTGACATTCTTAGCTCAACAGTCCAAGCTGCCAGAAAAAGAACCCTCCCGTCAGTTAAATCACAACTCCAATGCCCCCAGTACTCCCTCCAGAAAGGGCAGGTCCTCTACCAATTCTCCTTTTAAAAAGCACTCCTCCATTCCAAGCACTCCAATCACCCCTAAGGAGAAAGATGCATGGAATAGCCTTTTTGAAAATATCGCCAAAGATGGGCTTCCAACTAAGTATGTTTCATCAGAGGAAGAAACCGAAGAACCGTTGCATTTGGCACATATCAACTCCATTTACGAAAAACTTGAACAAGAGGCTATACCCGGTGAAGAAAGGCAAACAGTAAGCGAAGCCAGGAAATCCAGACTAAAGTCATCTTCTCTAGTGTACGGTGAAGAAAGATCCTTCTTGTTAAAGGAAGACGACGATCACCCGCCACTAGCAGAGCAAGAATTATCAGATTCAAAAGAAGTCTCAAATATCCACGATTTGCGTACACTTGGCATGACTAATAGAGAGCGAGACTCGTTGAATTACATTCTAGATGGACTCCACCTAAAACGAGCTAGTAAGTCAAAAATATTGGAGGCAAATTCAATGCTCGTATCTACATTGTTAGATATCGTCTTGGAGGAAGAAGTGTCTAAGATTCTCCGAATGAATAGCATGGTTGCATGCGATAGACTATTGTCCATTTACTCAAAACTTGCAAAGTCCCAGGATGAACTGAAGGATCTCATTCAATGGTTAATTGCTATCTGTCTATATGATCTTACCAAAAACTCACCAAACTCAAAAGAAGTTACCACTCAACTCAACCAATATTTGTTTGATATTCTCAAAATATTAGCCAAAGATGTGTCAACAACACAGCTTCTGAAAATTCTAACAGCACGGATAAATAAGGTGAAGCAAAGGATCCAACCAAAATCTGCACAGGTCAGCCTTATCTCTGCAATGCAAAGCGAAAGCGCTATAAATAATTGGGAGCTATTCGAAATCGCAGGAAACTTATATCTGGAATTAGATTTTGAGGAAGATAAACTAGCAATATTGAATTATTTTGACGGGTATCTTACTTCCAAAAAATTCTTTGAAAGTTTGGGGATACTTTCCATCTTGATTCCATCAACAATCGAATCAATTCCGAACTTCGAGTTTTCAGAGACTGAAGCGCAATTATTGAATATCATAATGATACTTCTAGCTAACTACAACGACAATAATGAAGTAAGGAAAGTCCTTTATTGCAACGAGTACATACCCAAGTTGATCCAAGTGGTCAATTATTGCTTGAAACTAGTCAAATCTTCGAAAGCTGCAGAGAGGGATACGAATATACTTTTAATGTTACTCACGCTTCTCATAAATATTCCCGAGGCGATTGAAGTGGAGCTTGAACTGTTCGATGATATAAACAAAAATATCCAGTTAATCTTGTCTTTGGGGAATGCAGAGGATGATTTGGTCAAGCATTTTATTGGGTATAACTTGATATTTGTGGGATATGTGAGAGGAAAGTACAAGGAAAAAGTTGAGATAGATGAGCTGGACTTGTTGGACCGGCTAAAAACTTATGGCCAGGATGTTGATGGTCTTCAAGGGCGAATTGGAAAGGTCACAGAGGCTTTATTACAATAGTTGGACAGGTTCCAACTCAATGGTATAATGGTCTACTTTCCGTTAAAAACACCTCAATGTCTGCAAACACAGCACTAATTCATAGATTAAAGCACCGTAGTTGACACGAAGATGGACCCTTCTGTAGAGGAATGCCCGCTTTGGGTTCGGGATTTGCTACTTGGTTGTGGTCACGTGCCAATACTGCCTACAACTTGTGGGTGTGTCGTTCGAGTCAGTCGTCCGATTGACCAGCTGACGAGTTGAAGAATTCATTAGTGAGACTGAGAGGTTCTCCCCTTCCGTTCATGGTAAAGTTGGGATATTCAAAGTCTTATTGTCTTGCTCTTGGTTCTTTCGAATGACATCTCTCGGACACTCCATCATTAGTTCACGTTAACCAATGTATATTATGTGCTTATATGCTAAACTGGACCCTTATTCGTCCTTGATACCAGCAATGGCTCTACCAGTGTAGTACAATGGCAAGGCAGTGGTGACTGTGAAGAGAGCGTAGAATGGGTAGACAACGTACTTGGCGTGCTTACCTCTCAACCACAAAGGCTTGGTGGAATTTTGATATTGCTTTTGTAACTTGATGATTCTTTGTGGGTCCATGGTGCTGAATGTTAGATAATTCCCTGAAGGTAACACGAAACTTACGTTTTATGTATTTGATATCAGTTGATTTTTTTCAGAGAATGAATTTTCGTCCTATTGGTTGGCGCTTTTGTGTGCGATTTGTCAGCGCTTACGTAATTCGAACCCCGGTTCCCACTGTACCTATCGGTCTGGGAGTCCACTACAAACGGTACAATCAGTGTCGTTATCATTACTGTTGATGTCGGGTGGCGGTGCTGACGCCGATGCTATCATAAATGCCACTTTTATTGTTGGTCTGTCCCCCTATTCGTCCTCATCACTCAAGGTGATCACGAAAGGTCGCCTGGTTCCTCTGACCCTGGTGCTTATGGGCACGTCGTCGGACTCTTGTATGTGGCTGTCGTGGAATTCGTCAAGCGCTTCGCGCAAGTCGTCTGAGTCGTAGTAGTCTTCGTTTCCGTCGTCGTCGTAGCCTCCGAGCTCTATGGGGCTGCCTTCGGTTCCTTCGTGGCCAAATCCGTTCCAGTCGTCAGCTGAGAGGTTGTCGCTGGACAATATGTCCTCGTCCGAGTCCCTCGCTCGGTCGCGGTTGATCTCGGCAAAGCCTCTGTTGTCGACAAAACTGTCAGCTGAGTCATACTCGTCTTCGGAGTTGCGAGGGTGGTCGCCTCCAAACTCGTGGGGGTAGTCGTCGTCGTCCGCTGAGTCGTACTCGTCTTCCTGCGGCACCCGAAACCTGGTGCCACAATGCAAACACACGTCTCCATTGGCCTCCCAGTGGCAGTTGCCACACCGAGGCACGCCATCAGAAGTATCCACAAACGTCAACGCGGACTTGAAGATCTCACCAAACGCACGGTTGTGTTTGACATCGTACTCATAGCCTGAGATGCACTCATTGCGGTGCTTTGCGATGCGGTCGCGCTCCAGCTGGTCGGACCTCGTTTCTATTATCAAGTCGGTGATGTTTTTGGCGATGTCTTTCAACTGGATGTTCATCACGGGACGGTGCTCGATCTCGTGACGACAACTGGGACAGTTGAGCTTGTTCAGGAACCACGAGGTGATGCACTCGTAGCAGAACGAGTGGCCACACTCCGTGGTGAACGGGACATGCATCGTCTCAGAGCAGATCGAGCACTCGATGATTGAGGTGATCTTGCCTAGAAGGTTGCTGGTTAGCGTATGGTCCTGCGGTTAGTACTGGGAAGGAGTTGTGGTGAGCCTCCAGGCACACATACTATGCCATGCCAAAGTTTCAGGTCCTCGTCGGCCATGGTGTAGGGTATGGAGAAATGGATGATAATTGGGAAGGGGATAAGGGCTGTATGCAGGGAGCATCTTAGGATGGATCGTGATCGTGATCATGATCGTAATCGTGGGGGCAGGTAGTGCGGGTGGGGTACTAAGCAGCTTCACTATCTAACGACAAGGACCATGTATGCATCTGTCTGCCTCTCGTTCCAGATGAGGCTGGGTGGGTATTGCCAGTCTGCTGTAACCACTTACTGGTAATTTCAGCAGTAGCTGCGAAAAGTCAAATGGATATTGGGTGCTACGATTCTTGGATAGACTAGCAATACTAGATGCGTTAAACAAGGAACTATACTCTTTACATTAAAAATAGTACTTCCTACAAAGTAGGGAGCAGCTTTTTGTTAGTCTCTTGGTTCATTAACTTTTGACATTATGAATGGCAAAATGTACTGGGGATGGGGACAGAAATTTGCGCCAGTTAAAGAGGACATTCGGTAGCCTGTTTTTAGACACTATTCTTCAGAAATTGCAATTTCGATTTGTTTCTCTCTAATTATATCTCGCAGTACGTCGAAGATTTTAGCACTTATTAGAGAACTAAACTGACACAAGGCTCGATGACCAAATGTCATTTTGGAACTCGGGCATTATCTTCATTACGTATCGAGAATTATATCAGCAATGCTGCTTTGATATTTGTCTATGTATATGCGTTTAGTCTATTTACACTATGTTACATGCTCAACTATACTTTTCCCTGGTCCTCGTGAGACTTTTCGATCCAGGTATCCAAAAATTCAAACATTGAAGTCACGGCCTCCGTAATATCTGGCTCATCCTTTTCCAAACGAAGTCTTATATCAGCAATTAGCCCCTGAAGCTTTTCCACTGTTGTTTCGATTACAGGGTTGGTGCTGGCAATGGATGCTTCTTTTTCGTCTTGATGTTTCCCTTCAAGATACTTCAATTTCCCGAGCAATTTCTTCTCTATGAAGCAACACTGGTTGTAGATGTATGGACTAAGGGTTACATCATTGATGGCAAAGTTGTTAATGGTTTTGATGATGCCTTCAAAATCGCTGCAGATACAATAGTTTCTGAGCTGAAGGTTGAGCTTCATCATCTCTGACTTGTCATCAAGATCAATAGGGTCTATACCTTCAAGAACTTGTAATGACTGCCTGAAAAGGTTCTTATTCATCAACATTCTGGCAAATTTGAGTCTATCGTTTATGTTCATTTCTTCCAAGTCGGTCTTTTCGAAAAAGTCAAGTAGAGACTGCTTGGTATTTCTTGCTTGTAACATTATCAACTCCAATTCGATGCGTCTTTCTTCATACATCCGCACTCGTTTCAAGATGTCGATCAATACGAGCTTGTTGTTCATATCCAGTCTCCTAAAAGTACTGATCACCAAGGATATATCTGGCCGGACACCTTTTCTGAGCACATCGAAGAATCCCTTATTAATTCTATACTGAACTTGATCGGTGAAACGAACTATTCTACCGTTCTTGTCTTGTTTCCAATCAATGGATTTCCAATGACTTGAGTCATACTTTTGCTTTTTGATTTCAAGAATATTATTTTCCAAATGGTATGGAGTTAGCTGAGAATTCAACTTGACAATTTTGAGGGCCAGAACAAGCTTTGCCTTTTGTGATGGCGACAACGATTCATGCAGTTTGAGCCATGAATGAAATCTGTTGGCAAAATCGACGGCCTTGTATGGGTATGTTCTCACAAAGGTATCAAACAACTTCTTCAAGTACACCTCGTTGAACTGAAGTTTAGAAGATGAAGATTCCAAGTACTTAGTCAAGTAAATGAACATATTATGCTTTAGGTAGTAAGATGCGATAAGATTGAAATGACTGTTTGTTAACTCAATACCATCATGGTTCATGTTGAGTAAAAGATATTGTATCTTGTCCATATTAGAGTGATATACAAAAAACCGAAGGAAACTGTGATGAAAATCCTGCAAATCTTCGCGATTCTTCATCTTGCTTGAAACCAATTCCATGCGGTACATGTCACCATCATAAACCTGCTTCTGGAAAGTAGCAGGCTCTCTTTTGATGATGGAATATTGTAATTCCACTGCTTGAATTAAGTGATGTTGCGGATAATCAAAAGAGTTTATGACTTGGTAAAAATCATTCAATTCTTCAGGAGTTGCAAATTTATGGAATTCTTTGAGTAACAAAGCACATGTTTTTGGTGTTGGAGTAGGAAGGGATGGTATTGAAGTCCAGGTTTCAAAAAAAGAAGTGAGATTCTCAAATAATGCATCCACCTTAATCAATTGGTATATCACAATCTCTAGTAAAGAAGTATCCAAATCAGCTTTTAAAGACAAAAGTTGCTGGAACAAGATTTTTGAGAATTCCACTTCGTAGTTGAGAATGAAACCGCTAAATATGTACCCCAATGTTTTGGTGTCCAAATTCGGGCTTTGCAAGTAGCTGTGCACCAATGATTCCAATTTATTTAGATCATTCATATGGTAGCAGAGCCAAATGTAATGCTGTTGAAGTGGTGCATTAGAGCGGACCACATGATGATCGAAGTCTTTGCATATGTTGTAAAGATGGGGTATGCGATCATAAATATGATTGTAGTAGGCCGATTCGAGTCCTAGCCTTTTTGAGGAGCTATAGTAGGGGTGCTCTATTTCGCATTCGGAGGACTCCCGTTCGGGTATGTCTCGCAAGCACTGGTTCAAGACGTAAAGAAGGAAATTGGAGTCCACAAGGTGTGAATTTTGGGAGAGTTTGAGGCGGATGTCCTCTGTGTGACCTTGGAGTATGAGTGGTAAGATGGTCTCCATGAACTCAAGCTGGGGCTGGGACATCAGTGGGGTCACGTCCGGGGCATTTGGAGGGTGCAAATGGATGGTTGAGGCTGGGGCATTTTTGGTACTAGAATCGGCTTCAATTTGTTTATTCTCATGGGAAGTGGGCTTTGAGGCGCTGAATAGTTTGGAGGGGATGGACTTGGTCTTTTGAAGGAACCAATCAGTGTAGGAAGTGTCCTGTAATGGAGAATTCGTGGAGAATGAATGGGTGAAGAAAACCGTAGGCCTTTGACGGGGTTTGAAAGGGCGGATGTTGAGGTGTATATGATTGCAGGTGTGCCTTAGGGGAAACTGTCGCAACAGCATGAGGGATGGTGGCTACAAGGAGACGGACATATAGGAGGGAGGGAGTGAACCGACTGATAGTGTCAATGGGTTGATTTGTAGGCCTAAAAATTTTCGTCGCGTGATCCGCACGGGAATCCCCACGTGTGTTCACGTGCATGTTCATGTGATCACAGAGATTTACCCTGGCCACACGTGCCAGGAGAGGCGGCGATCTCCCAGGTTTTGACGAATCAGCCGGCCCAAAGGCATGCAACCTTTGGTAGACAATCCGCTAAGCCCACATAAAAGGGTAAGCCCCACCAACAACGGACGTAAGCCCCAACGGACGGCCCACGCAGTAATCTTCTGGTCAATGGCAGCCCAGACATTAATCACTCAATCACTAGCGCCATGCATGCACCCTTCACCCGCGCAGGACGGTAAGGAGCACCGCAACCAGATTGAGTCCAGAGAGCCATCTTTGAGGAACAGGCAGAGCACAGCGAGTGTCTCTCTTGGGAGCAGTCTGTCGCACTGCCAATGTCTCTCTACTGCCAGTGTCCACACCCTCTACCTCTCTACACCCTCTACCCCCTCCACCCCCTCCACTGCCAACGTTCCTAAATGCCCCCAGCCGCAACGTCTCAAGCCTCGCTAGTCGCCGTTGCACTACCCATCGCATGTGGGCTCGTAAAATTTTCCTGCTATATATACCAGCCACTGGCAATTGGTGCGCACTATCTGTCCATACATGAATCCAGCCTGAGGATTTATTAGCTTGTATCGCCACCCGGTTGTACTCATCACTCATCATTCCAGATCAGCCAACACACCCTTCCGTGTTCCCCAAAGCATGATTGCCGGCTTGTTCGCTTAAAATGTCCGACTCAGAAAGCTACCGCTCAGCGTCTCCCGCCAGAGACTTGGGCAACACCAACCCCGACGAGGTGTTGGACGACCACCGCCACCAGGTGTCGCTTCCCGTGCGGGGCATCGCCCACCCCGAGTCTGCCATCGAGAGTGGCGACGACGACGAGGCGGCACGCCAGCGCCAGCACCGTCCCTCGTCCACCCACCATGACCTCCACCACGATATCCATCACGACCCCCTCCACAAGTCCACTCCTGCCCCAACTGGTGGCGAAAGAGCTCCGCGCGCGTTCATGAACTCGTTGCGCCGCGACTACAACTTGCACGCCAATCCTGACGACTACTACGAGGGCGACCCCTACCTCGACCCCAACGACGCTGGAATTGCGTTTCCCAGAGGCGTTCCTGGCTCGTTGGCAGCAGCCGCCAGGCGCGGCCGTGGCGCCACCGGCCGGTCACAGTCGTTTTCCGAGCAGATCAAGTCGTTGGGCAACCCCAAGGAGCCTCCTCGCGGCAGCATCTTAATGAAGAACCCGTCGGTGCGTCGCTACCGTCGCAGTCTGTCGGGGGTGGAGAACTTGGAGTCCGACTTGGTGAGCCCCATGACCAAGTCCAAAACCAATGACAGCGCCAACGACGACAAGTTTGTCAAACGGGACCGTGAGCGTGAACGCGAGCGTGAGCGCAGACCTTCACGGCTGTCCATCGACAGTGAGGCCGACTCGCATGCCTCGCGGTCGTCCCAAGAGACCGAGGAGGACGTGTGCTTCCCCATGCTCCGGGAGCACATCCGGATCAAGGGCATTGACTTTGATGAGATCGAGGAATTCATCAAGGCCGAAAGAGAAGAAGACGAGTTGGTCAAACAGCAGCAGCAGGTGATTGCTGACCAGACAGCCTACCGTGTGAGCACCGCCAAGTCCACCGGGTCTGTGCGCGGCCAGAGCACAGCCGCCCTTAAGTACACCCCCAAACACATTTTGTCCCGGATCGCAGGCAGAGGCTCGGTAGGCGGAGGAGGTGCCAGCGGCAGCGACGAAATCTCGGTAGGCTCGTTCCATGCGAAGCCACCATCCGACTCGTCAGTCAGCGAAGACGACTACCCCGAGAAGAAGGCGTCACCTCCCGCGGGAGGCCACCACCTCCGCGACGACGCTTCATCCTCCTCCGGCCAGGTTAAATTTGGCGGAACCAGAATCACCGACAGCCACGCCGACCTACCCGATAGGTTCTCGTTCTTCTCGTCAGAGTCCGAGGAAACCGTGCACGCACCTGACATCCCATCGCTCGTGGAGCCAGGCCAGAGTGTGCGCGAATTGTTCCGCAACGGCGAGAGCACCTGGTGGTTGGACTGCGTGTGTCCTACAGACGCCGAGATGAAGACTCTCGCAAAGGCGTTCGGCATCCACCCGTTGACCGCAGAAGATATCCGCATGCAAGAGACCCGTGAAAAGGTCGAGTTGTTCCGCAACTACTACTTTGTGTGTTTCCACACCTTCGAGCCCGATAAGGAGTCCGAAGACTACTTGGAGCCCATCAACGTGTACCTCGTGGTGTTCCGCGACGGGGTGTTGTCGTTCCACTTCTCGCCTATGTCGCATCCAGCTAACGTCAGGCGCAGAGTGCGCCAGTTGCGCGACTACGTGGATGTCAGTGCCGACTGGATCTGCTACGCCCTCATTGATGACATCACCGATGGTTTTGCACCCATCATCACCAGTATCGAGTACGAGGCAGACGCCATCGAAGACAGCGTGTTTGTGGCGCGCGACTTGGACTTCAGCAACATGCTCCAGCGCATCGGAGAGTCCAGACGCAAGGTCATGACGTTGATGCGTCTTTTGTCAGGCAAGGCCGACGTCATCAAGATGTTTGCCAAACGGTGCCAGGACGAAGCTGCCCACCACAACGGTTTGCCATCGTTGCAACAGCCTGCGCAGCCACCAGCCTCTGGGTCTAGCGGAACCGGCACGCCAGGGTTGACCCACGGCATCCCTGGCTCGTACTCCAACCTCTACCCGGTGGGATTTAACCCAGGAGGAACTGGGGGCGTGAGTTTTGGTCCAGGGCCTGGTGCTTCTGCCAACAACTTCAGCAACCACTGGCACTACCAGAACCAGGGCCCAGTGGCCCAGCCCCGTGCCGACATCGCGTTGTACTTGGGAGATATCCAGGATCACGTCGTGACCATGTTCCAGAACTTGTTGGCGTACGAAAAGATTTTCAGCAGATCACACGCCAACTACTTGGCCCAGTTGCAGGTTGAGTCGTTCTATTCCAACTTGAATGTCACCGAGCTTTTGTCCAAGGTCACCATGATCGGTACGGTTTTGGTGCCTTTGAACTTGATCACAGGTTTGTTCGGGATGAACGTACACGTTCCAGGCCAGGACGGTAGCACTCTCCAGTGGTTCTTTGGTATTCTCGGTGTCATGGTGTTTATTGCCCTCTGTGCCATCTTGGTGGCCAACATCTGGTTGAGACGGGTGCAGAACATGTCCACCGGAGGCGAAGGAAACACCAGCTCGAGACGGTCCATCAAGAGCTTGGGGTTGCGGAAATCGGCTGCCAAGTCGGTGTTGAGTTTCCCCAACAAGTATGAATAGGCCCTTCGAAGTAGAAGTGGTCGGTGAGCGCCAATGAATAGAAGAAGTGGAATACGCCAAAGGTCTTTAATGTGTGTCCCTACAGGTTGAATAGGGTCTTTGTAATGTTAGTATGATCGTTTGATCGAAAATTAATAGATGTATAGAAAATGGATAAAACGTTCAATTTAGCTCTATGTTTGGTCTTCGGTAACTGAAACAAGATGGGTGTGTATCGATTGATATAGCAGGAGAATTTTCCATGTGCTTAGGATTATTTTCTTCCTTTCCTTTGTATCAATTTCTACAAATGACCTTTAGGGCAATGATGTCAGATATTATTAAAGACCTCAATCTCGCGACAACACTTCCCTCTACTTTGCACAACGCTTTGACTGTATTGACTATAATTCTATACAATATCGCCCTAGTATGAAACGACTAAAAGCGGAAGAACACATCTGCTGGATATCTTCTGGAGATATGAGAAAATTTGATACTCTTTTCACTTCCCGGCTCACTTTCTCTTGCTCTTGTGCTTGTGCTTCTTCTCCCTCTTCTCCCTTCTGGAATTGACCTCCTCCTCCTCAGCTGGAATCCAGATCTCGTTCTCCTTGGCGCCGTCAGGAAGCTTGGGTCCATGCTTGTCACCAAAAGCTTCTTTTCTCCACTCTTGTAAATGTTTCTTCTTGGTGTACTTTCTCTTATCCTTCAATCTAGCCTCCTTGGCTCTGTAGGGAGCAAACTTCTTGATTCCAATAAACGTGTTCAATTGCTTGTCATCTGCCAATATGATATCTCTTGTGGTTAAACCAAATGTTTCTGGTGAAACCTCACGATACTTGAACTTGATATCTTCGGATGCACGGCTACGGCCTCTTTCTTCGTCAACCTCGTCTCTGATTTTGAGAGCATTAGCCTCAACGATCTGTTGGGCTCTGGCCTTCAATGCTTCTTTGTCCTTCTTGGAAGACTTCTTCTCCTTAAGTTGTTCCTTCTTGGACTTCTTCTTAGGAGGCTCATCGGAGCCCACATCTTCTCCGATATCTTCGCCAACGTCTTCTTCATCGTTATGCTCATTTTCTTCATCTCCTTCATCTGCATCTTCATCGGCATCGCTGACTATATCACCCAAATCGTCGTCGAACTCAGGCTTGACGTCTTCTGCCCCGTAGTACTGTTCGTCAAAGATTTGGGCCATCTTGCTGTCCCAATCGCCATCATCGAAATCATCGTTCAACAAAGAGTCACCAAACACCTTTTGGATCACTTCATCGCTCACCTCGTCTCCGACAGCTTCCTTGATTTGTGCTAATCTGTCTATAACCTTATTCAACTTTTGAGTCTTCTTCTTCTTCACCAATTCCTCACTCTTCTTGTTCTCCTTCTGCTTTTCCTCTTGCTCCTTTTCTCTTTGTCTCTTTCTGGCATTAGTGGCAGACCTTCTCAAGGTAGCTTGACTTCTGGCATACGATACAATTTCTGCGGCATTAGCATCTTCGTATCTGAAGTTGTACGCATGTTCGAACTTCTCCACGGCATCATCAAATTGCTCTTCATCATCCTGATCTATTCTGTCCAAGTTGAGCACCTTATCATTCTTACTAGGAATCCACGCTTGGTTATCAAGGAAAGCCTTTAAAAATTCATTTCCATCCTCGTTTGGATTGGGTAATCTTATGGATTTCAATTCTTCGTTTCTAGACTTCTCCTTTGGTTCAACCTTCTTCAAGAAATCGTCATCGTCATCTTCTTCTTCCTCATCGAATGCATTTTTAATATCAGAAAGCAATTGGTTTCTTTCCTCTCTTTGAGTGACCACGAATGGTTTTTCTCCATCGACAGTATTGAATTCTTCATCATCGTCATCCTTGTAGTTTCCAGACAACAAATTCATTCTGTGATAGTCTTTCAAGTACAATGGTTTTTCTTTCTTTTCGTTGGCAGTGACATTTTCTGGGTCATCAAAGAATTTCGTGTTCGGATCCAAAAGCTTCTTTGGGTCTGTCTTGATAGCTTGGAGGACTTGCTCAATACCCTTTTCCACATCCTCGGTGATCAAGTCACCAAACTCATCCTCTTCCTCAGAAGATGAGGACTCTGAGTCGGAGTCTTCCTCATATTGTGTACTTTGAGTGCTTTCAGTCTTTTTGGCTGGTTTTTCGACCTCTTCCACTTTGGTTTCAGTAGGAGCAGCAGTAGCTGGGGCCTTTATACCCTTAGCTTCTGCTTCTTCTCTAGCCTTTTTGGCAGCAGACTTCTTTCTAGCCATTTTGGTTGTGATGAGTATAACTTCGATTTGATAAATTTAGTGAGATGAGATGTCGGGTCGTGCGAAGGCGAGAAAGCTACAACTATTTGGTCCATTAGTATAGTCTTAATGACCTCATATTATGATATAGTTGAGACCAGAAAGTCCATCTGCTACGAGAAGGGGTGTCAATTGACTCCCCAATCCGTGAATGGCTGTGAGATAAAATACAATTTTGCTACTTGGGCCCAGCACTCAACTTCAGCCGTCTTATCTTTAGCTCCAATTCTATCTACCATTAACCGTAGTGTTTTGTATTTCTAAAGTTCTACATGCTATAAGTGGACGCCCTGCGGGGCTTGGGGGATTTCTTTCTCGAGGTACCACCACCTGTATGCCAATTCAGATCTATTCAAATCCAAATTCTCCGAAAGAACTCTCCATAAGACAGACGTCAAGAAGTTACGCTCTTCTGGATCACTTTCTTGGATAAGTTCCCAAATGTTGTCTAACCAATAAGAAAAAACGGACAACGGAAGGTAAGGTACGACATTAATAAAAGAAGTGATGTATGCTTCTCTGGTAGTCTCCAGGATGATCCTGTTCCGGAAAACGTAATCTTTGGCTACCTTGCCCGGAGGCAAAAGGTCGATCCTCATCAAATCCTTTGGCTTCTTTCTTTTGTTTGCCTTTATGATATCGTTTTCCTTTCTCTTCTTTTCGCCCATATTACGAAGAGTGGAATTTGCTTCTATTTCTGGTATTGGTTGGGCAGAGGAGAATGTATCAGTTTGAACAGATGGTGCTTTGATGGGAATACCAGATTTTAGTTCTGAAGTTCTTGCTAATAAAAACTCAAGGAACTCATCGGCAGATGTTCTACTGCCATGTAAAACAATAGGGTTAGAGAGGATCTTCTTTCCCAACGTCTCAATAGCAATACTCAATTGGTTTGAGGACAATCTACTTGGAAATTGTCCGAATAAAAGCTCAACATATTGGATGTACTCTTGAATATTTCCCTGTGCCGAGAAACACAAGAGAAGAACCGAGTGCGAGGCCTCAATCAAGTCATTGTCAGAGTACTTGGCATCGTCAGCCAAATGGATACACAAATCATAGATTTCTCCTTTAGTGAAGTCAATATTTTTGGTACCCAGCTGTAAATAGTTCTCCCATAAACCTAAGACGAATAACACCTTGGATCTCCCCACATAGTTTTTATTCAAGGCATCAGCATACAAGTTGACTTCATTATAGTCCCCAATCAAATGCATTGTGAACTTTTCAAATGATACACCACCAGATAAAGCTATTTCAATTGCCAAGTAGTAAACAAAATTGTAATTATCAAACCCACCTTGTCCAATTGAAAGTAGGATAAAGTTGAGGTAGTATAAATTGTTCAATATCTTGAGTGAAATCTGTTTGTACTCTGCTTCTTTGACCTCGTTCTGGTTGCGTTGAAGTATCGGTAAGTAGTTTCTGTTCTTTGAGGAAAGAAAACGTGTCAATATGCCTTGGAAAATAATCACCTCCAGAAACAATATACCTTTCATCAAAAACCAGAAATGCTGGAATGGGGCCTGTGGATTGCTTGATCCTTTAGGATCATTGAAAATTGATTTTTGGACGGACGAGCTTAAGCCTCGGTTGAAGTGCTGCAATTGCAGGCAAATATTCATGATCAACTCGTAGGAGTCGTTGTTATAATCCAAAGTTTCGAAATAAGCTTCAAGGAGAAACGATAATTTGTTCATATGTTTGATGACTGGTTTTTGCATAATTTCTTTCTGGATTATTTCGTCCAAGTTTGGAGTCAATGCAAAGTGGTAGAACTTGGAGTAGATCAAGTTGGAGCTCTCGTGGTTCAAGTATAATAATTCAAACGTCCTCTGGGCCAAGAAGTGGGTAGAAATGCCCTTTGTGAAGTCTTCTATTTTATCATCTTTCTTGAACGTCACTGCCAAACTTAATAATGAAAGATTAATGACGTTGTCGTCAAAAGTGGGCGAGATACTGTAGCGCATAGCCCTTTGGAATAACTGCCTCAATTTACTATCGTAGTCACGGAAAAACCAGCCGTACTGAATGAAGTTGTTCTTGGAGTAAAGCTGATCCCTCAATTCCAGGGCCAATTGGATACCGGAGATGATAGGCAACACCTTCCAGCTGTTCTGGTAGGGATTGAAGTCCACGAAATGGGTGAGCTCCTTCAAAAGCACCGTGTAAAATGTCTTGATGTCGAGGGTGGGTTGCGATACCTTGAGCTTCTTGTCGAGAATCAACTTGAACACTTCAATTATCAAGTAGTTATCTTCGAAAGAAGGGACGACAGAGCCAAAACATACTGGTGAATTCAAGAAGCTGGCCACCACTAGCCTCAAGTTGTGTTCGTGCTTCACAAATGGAAGGTAATGGTAGATGTAGCCGAGCACTTTGGAGACTGTAACGTCTGGCTTTGGTGCTCTGAGATCGTTAATCAAAAAGTCCAACTCCTGGGGAACCGCAAGGGACGAGGAATGGCCCATAAGGGCCCTTGCTTGGGGTCCTAATTTGTCCATGATGGCGTGGTTGAGTAGTGAAATGGAAGTTGTTCCTTGACGCCAGAGATCAAATTATTGTGGGGTTACCGAGGTCTGGTGCACGTGATTGGATATGGATGGGAAGTGTGAAACATTAGAGAACAAGGAAGAGTAGAACAGGGAAGTGCCTACAGAACAAGGAAGAGACTCTTCTATTACATGGTGGTGGTGTCGTTACTAAGCATGTTATCGTTCTATGTACAGGGAGTGCTGGTGGTCAGCCGTTTCTTGAAGTATTCTAAGCGTGCTTCAAGGTACTGGTCGTCCCTCAGGGTCTTGCCCTTGGGTGACTAGAGCCAGTCGACTGGATTGGCCAAAACCTTCAACAATCTGTCTTCCTCGGAACCCTCTTCGGGATGGTGGTCGTACACCCAGGACGCAGTGGCAGGCAACGACATCAAAATACTCTCGATTCTGGACCCAGGGGTCTTCAAGCCAAACTGGGTACCTCTGTCCAACACCAAGTTGAATTCCACGTATCTGCCTCTTCTGATCTGCTGCCAGTTCTTCTGTTCGGGGGTGAACTCGGTATCCTTTCTTCTGTTGACAATTGGGACGTAGGCAGGCAAAAAGGCGTCGAAGCACGATTCCACCAAGCGCACGATGTCGTCTGCGGGCAACTCGTCGTAGTCGTCGAAGAAGATTCCTCCCACACCTCTGGTTTCGTTTCTGTGTTTGATGAAGAAGTACTCGTCGCACCACTTCTTCCACTTGGGATAGAGCAGGGTGTCGTACTTGTCCAACGCGTCCTTGTGGGTCTGGTGGAAGTGTTTGGCGTCCTCGTCGTACAAGTACGAAGGAGTCAAGTCGCAACCGCCTCCGAACCACCATGACTGCAATTCGTCGGTTTCAGGGTCGTGGGTCTCGAAGTACCGGTAGTTGGCATGCACTGTGGGGGCGTGGGGGTTGTGGGGATGGATCACAAGCGAAAGACCACATGCAAAGAACTTCAAGCTTCCGTCAGCACTGGAAGACTTCAAGTTGCGGTGGTCGGCCTTCATACGGTCCACAGCAGCAGCAGGCAACGTTCCATGCACCACCGAGATGTTAACACCTCCCTTCTCGAACGTGGTTCCGTTTTGTAACACCATGGACTGGCCACCACCGCCGTGCTCACCTCTCTCCCACGAGTCGGTGTGGAAGCCGACGGTGTCCAACTCGGCAATGCCTGTGGTGATTTCTTGCTGCTTCTGGCGGATAAGTGCCTCCATACGCTCCCTGATGGGAAGCGCCGTGTCGTGAATTTTGTCTGATGGTGCCATTGATGGAGAATAAAAGTTGGCGTAGCCAGATTATATACTAGAAAATCAGATGATTTGCGGGCGAAAGCGTTGCGAACGCACCATAGACTGATGTCACTGTTGGCACGTGAAGGGTACGAGTGAAGACAAGTGGAAGTGTAGTACTGGTAAGGAGCCATTGGAGATGATGGAGCAGGTGTAGGGTTGCAGTAGAGATGGTGATAGAAGCAGAGGGTAGCCAAAGCAGTAATTGACTAGCAAATTTAGGTGAGTTTGAGGGAACTTATCAGATCACACCATAAATTCCATGAAGTAGAACTGGTATTGGTACTCTGGTGTGTGCCAGCACTCTGTAAACTGACAATGGTACGAAATGGAGTGGCTCTCGAGAAGGAGCAAATTAGGTGACTGTTCAATAAGTGATTTCGTGCTGCACTCTGTGAAATAGAACTGATAATTCACTCCGTCGAGTCAGTGCCACATTGTGAAGTATATTTCACCGTCTACAGTTTCCTATTAATTAGCATATTATTAAATCTAACATCAATGAGCTCTAGAAGGCATGAAAATAAACGAGAAGTGAACTATTTGGATTATTTCTTCTCAGCCTTCTTCTTCTCTCTGTTACCCTTTGGAACTCTGGCCAACCAGTAGAAGAAAATAGTGAGTAAGATGTTGGCGGCAATGAAACAAATCAAGATACCAAAGTTTCTCCATCTTTCGGAGAAGAGGGTATTAACAGACTTCAAGAAATCGTCAGTAGTCTTCATTGGACAGTAGCGACAGTTGGAAGAAGCGTTACCATTCAATAAGTTACCTCCGGCAAATTTAAGGAAGTTCTCCATGTAGGTACCACAGGTTTGACCAGATGGTGGGTTGAATCTCAACAATTCAGTGTCAGAACAGTTGACTTCAGTACCCGCTAAACCTGTCGACAACATACCTTGAATTAAGTACGTCATAGGGTTACATCTGTACATGAAAATCCAGAAACCAGGAAGAATATCAGGTCCGGCCAAAACACCACAGAAGTTCATGGACATGGTGAACAACATAACAGCCAAGTTAGCAGCATTGTCAGAAATTTCGATGAACGAAATACACAAGTGACCGGTAGTAGACGCATAGACAAAGAATGCAGAAACGAATAACCACATCAAAACACCACGACTGTTAACAGCGTCGGTTGGTTCGGCGTTACGGTAAAGACCGATAGGATAGTACCAGCAGAAGTAAGCCAAGGTACCAACGGCAACTTGGTATGGAATTTCAGATGTAAGTTGACCAGCGATGAAGGCGAACCAACTGAAGGTTCTCGATGGAGCTTCTCTAACTTCATAGACATCTCTTTGACGAACGTAGTAAGGCATCATTTGTTGGACCAAAGTGTTGAACATAATCATGAACATGAAAATACCAAACATTTGATTTTGCAAACCTTGCATAGAGTTATCAGCCTTGAAGAAAGAGAAACCGTTGAACAAAGAAGTAGAGACAGCCAAGAAGATCTTGGAGTAGATGTATCCAGGAGATCTCCAGTTTTGAACAATAACTCTTTGAGAAACAATAAGATATTGCTTCCAAAGTGGAGCAGCGTACTTCTTGTGGGCATCAGGGGATTCATCTTGAGGGAGCTTAACCAATTCGACTTCCATATCATCCAAAGCTTGGTGAACATCTTGGTATTCGGTAGAGTTCTTCCAAACCTCGTGGTAGTCTTGTCTAGCCTTAGATCCAGGGGCAGCACCAACAACTTCCAACATCCATTCGGCAGGGTTAGCTTCCTTTGGACAAGTTTGGGCACCGTACTTCTCGAAATAGTTAATCAAAGTGGAACAGTTCTCACCTAAATCACCAAAGTAGACAGTCTGACCACCCTTTTGCAAGAACAATAAACGATCGAACTCCTTCAATAACAAAGCAGAAGGTTGATGGATAGTACACAAAATAGCTTGACCGTGGTCACACAACTTTCTCATCAACTTACAGATAGACCAAGCAGTTTGAGAATCTAAACCAGAAGTTGGTTCATCCAAGAACAACAATAACTTAGGCTTAGCAACCAATTCAACACCAATAGTCAATCTCTTTCTTTGTTCGACGTTCAAACCTTCACCAGCAACACCAACTAAGGCATCGGCATAAGGCTTCATTTCCAACAAATCAATAATGTACTCAACATAATCTTGCTTCTCCTTCTTTGAGACGGTTTCTGGTTGTCTCAAGTAAGCAGAGAATCTCAAAGCTTCACGAACAGTAGAAGTAGCCAAGTGCAAATCTTGTTGCTGGACGTAACCAATGGATCTTTGGAAAGAACTGTCTAATGAGTGACCATTCACCATTCTAACACCATCTGAAATAACACCAGTGGTAACTCTTTCAGACAAACAGTTCAACAAAGTAGTCTTACCAGCACCAGAAGAACCCATCAATGCAGTCAATTGACCGGGCTTAACCCATCCATCAACGTGGTTCAAAATAACACGATCCTCGGACTTGATCTTGACTTGGTAGGTCAAATCTCTCCAGTGGAAGATCTTCTTGGAAGCTGGCAATTCATTGGTGGAAGAAGAAGAAGAACTGTTGGCTTCAACAGTGTCCTTGTATTCAACCTTCTCGTTGATGTTACCGTTTTCAATATCCTGAGTGGTAGCTGCGCTCTTCTTAGCCTTCTTCTTTTCCTTTCTGATAGAAGATCTCAAGAACAAAGCAATTTCACCCTTTTGCATGGCACCCTTGTTGAATTCAGTCAATGAGATGTAAACAGCCAAGAAGAAAATGACGAAACCAACAACAATACCAAAGTTTCTCCACTTGTGAGAGTTGTAGTACTTGTAGGATTCAACAATGTAACGGGTACCAGACACAACTGGGGAACCAGGAACGGAACCAACAACACTACAAATCTTGTTTTCAAGTGGAAGGTCGTCGTATCCTGGACCGGAAGGAACAAAACTGGAGCATTCAAAGTCTCTGTCATGGAATTCGTTGACCATCAAAGCTTCGAAAACGTAACCAACAGGGTTGATATAGTTGATCCATCTGGACCATCCCAACATCTTTGGAGTAGGAATAACGAAACCGGTGAAAATAATCATGGCAGATAACAAAACAGAAGCTGGAGTCATGGCACCGGCCAAAGAAGTGGAAACAGCACCCAAGCATCTAAACAAATGGGACATGACCAAAGTACACATACCACACATCAACCAGTAGAAAAAGAATCTACCAGGGTTTCTTCTGAAATTCACCATGAAGTAGAAGATAAAGTTGAAGGCAGTAGACATACAAAGCTTGGTTGGCAATTCAGTGATGATACCGGCTAAGGCATCGGCAGAAGGACGGTACAAAGCATACTGCTTATGCTTTTCAACAATAGGTCTGGCTTCGAACATGGACATAATTTCCAACAACGAAGCGAAGGCGTTATACAAAACGGCAAAGAACATGGAAGCACCACGGTAGTAGAACGAGGAGGTGACCGATTTCATATTATAGAAAACGGACGACAAAACCAAAGCCATGATCACTTGACCCGAAATCGACGAAATCGACACGGAAGGATCACCCTTGACACGCAAAATGTTTCTGCCCATAAGGTATCTGACTTGCATGAAGAAAGAGACGGTGTATGGGGACTTGGCGGAAATGTTCTTGGACTGTCTGGCGACGTGGGAGTCGTGGTACATTTGCTTGGTGTCACCATTGTCAGTCAATGCAATGTGTTCGTCGATTTCCTTGGTCAAAGCAGCGTATTCTGGAGAGTTCTTCCAGTACTGCTCGAATTCCTTAGCAGTCTTAGGCACCGAGTCTTCGTAGCCTGGCAAAGGAACTCTTTCGGCTGGGTTGGTAAGGGAGGTCAAGAAATCAGCGGTGGTTTGTCTTTGAGGACATTCCCAACCCATTCTGACGAAGAAGTCCTTGGCCTGGTCGGCCTTACCGAAGAAGATTTGGTAACCTTCGTACAAGACGACGACCTTGTCGAACAAGTCGTAGGCGTCTTGGGAACATTGATAGATGGCAATCAATGGGGTGGCCTCCAAGATAGCTGAGGAGGTCTTTAAGGCTCTGATGAACTCCAAGGCGGTGGCAGCATCCAAACCTCTGGTGGCGTTATCCCAACATTGCAAGTTGGCGCCGGAAAGCGAGGCCTCGGCAATGGAGACTCTCTTACGCTCACCACCGGACACACCTCTGACAAAGTCGTTACCGACGTTGGTGTTTCTGGTGTGCGACAACCCGTAGGTAGCCATGTAGACGGAGGCCATGTGCTTGGCGTAGGCCTCTCTGTCGACGTTGGGACCTCTGTTCTGGGGGGTTCTCAATCTGGCGGCAAATTCCAAGGTGTCACCCACGGTCAAGTGGGGGAAATGGATATCGGATTCGGCCGAGTAGATCACGTCACCACGGTGGTGGGTGTTGATCTCGTGTTGGTTCAAACCGTCGTAGGAAATGACCGATTCCTCGCCGATTTCGAACCCGTAGGTGTGGGCAGCAATCGTCTTCAAAAGGGTGGAACAACCGGACCCTGGTCTTCCCAACACCACGGTAACCTCACCTGGTCTCATGATGGCGTCCATGGACTTGAGGATGTCGAAGTAGTGCGATTCGTCCCGCTTCTTGATGGAACGGTAGGTGTTGACGGCCGTCTTGAACAAGAAGTTGGTGACGGTGGGCTGGTAGTCCGAGTCGGCAGCAATACCGTACGCACGCAAGTTGCGGTAGGCAATTCCCAACTTGGAGGGCTTGTAGTACTCGGGGTCCGACTCGTATAACTTACGCAAGTTCTTGACCCAGAACTTGGAGTTGAAGTTGTCGCTGTCGGGGTTGAGCGAGTCTTCCGCGATTTCTTCGTGGTTGAAAGGCGACACACCTGGCACCATGGTCATGTTGGAGAGGTATCTCTTCAAGCCGATCGAGGTGTTGGTGTCGTCGTCCCTGAAGGACTCACGGGTATATGTTCTGGCAAGGTCATGAATGTTATGTTCGGCCTGGGCGTCGAATCCTTGGTACTCGGCAATGGAGTTGGCCTCGGAATTGACGTCCTTGTACTGGTCCTCTTGGGACTCTTTACCGGACAGAGACATGATGAGTGTCGTTGAGGAGAAAGGCGGTTAATTGGAGCAGCAAACTGGATATATATAGCGAAGGCAAATTCCACGCTGCCCAGAGATTGGCGTTACACAAATGCACCCGACAATAATACCAGGAAAAATATAGCGCAGTGCGCAGATGTTTGTGTACGTATTGCCGGGAACGTTTGGGGAGGTTCCGACCCGATGGGGGCGGAGGGGTTGGGGGGCCCCGAGACGAGATGAGTAATTGGCAGGTGGCGAGCGGGTGGCGGTGACGGGGAGGGGGGAGGCTGCTGGGGGTGTTGTGGTGTGGGTGTTTCCACCAGGGGGGTGGTGGGCTAATAGGGCCGCGGCAGAACGATGGAGAAATGCACGAGTGCGGGTGTTGGGGAGGGTGCGCACGTGAGGACAGAGGGAGCGAGCCAGACCAGCAAACAATACGGGCGCAGCAACGGCGCAACACGGCCGGAACGGAGTGTGGGGGTCCCGTAAGGGTCAGCACGGCTGCGCAGAGGGTCGCGGCACGTGCCTGGTGATTCAACACCGTCACTGCCACCCACTGCCACCTGCCAGGGCTCGCCGGATACGATGAGACCGCCAGTGTCCGCTTAATTCCGCGGTCGCAGCTGTCTCACAGGGAGGTGCGTCGGAACGGGTGCCATGCATGCCCGACCCGCCACAATGAGCCCCAGACGAGCCGCCCAATAACACACGGACGCTTATACCATCAAGGGACACTTGGCTAGCACGGGGGTGGACTGCCAGTGCGGGAACCAATGGCTGGTGGGCCAGCCCCACCAGCTGTGACTCACCCCCTCCAGGGATTGTTCCCCCCACAGGGTCAATTTCCCTGCAGCACCGAACCGTTGAATACGATCACTGCAGCACCGTGCGTGCAAGCTTAAATCCGGCCGGTCGTGTCCCGGTCCGCAGACTTTCTAGAAGACCCCGGGTCGGACCTACATTATTCCGTGCCGGCACTCTGCAGTGTGGTGAGTCTGACTAATGATCACTCCTACCTGCTGTACCTACTGCACCCTGTGGTTTAGTCTCACTTAGACCCACAGGATCTGGGGCCCATCCGGGGGTGACCTTCGCACTGTCTGGTCCGATTGTCTGCAGAAGCGGGGTCACCTCTCAGGGTGAAATCGGTGAAATTCCGGCCAGATTTTTTCCAGGCTCCACCCACCTGCCTACAATCTCAATTTGACTTTTGCTCTATTATGACACTTGAGTGTGTCAGGGGCATCGTTCTCCAGCATGCTGGGGATAGACTCCAAGGGGTGCGATGCCATTGAGGCTCCTAGCCTAGTCCACACTGGCTGTAGCTATGAGTTGTCCTACGCTAGCTATCCTAGTCCTACCCTAGCTATCTTAGTCCTACCCTAGCTATCTTAGTCCTACCCTAGCTATCTTAGTCCTACCCTAGCTATCCTACTTTAGCTTATCTCCACCCTGGTGCCCATTAAGGATAGGGGCAACTGACCTGTGAAAATCCCCAGATTACACTTACACTTCCTTTGCTAATTTCAGATAACAATCTAGATGAAAGCTATGTATTTTCTAAGAATGCCTATTATACAGGGTCTGGAGCAATAGTTGCCTCTTCGACAATTGTTCTGGGGATGATTGTCTGTGCCAATTTCTATACCATTTGTTTATTTTCTGGCAAAACGCAAAAACTACTATTTTCTTTGTTTCATCTGAGCCGCGCCTGTTCTGATACGGCTGGCCCCATTTCCACGTTCGGAGCCTCCAAAGCGCGGTACTATGGATGTTTCCAGATAGACAATCGGAGTGAAATCCACGACAGTTCATGGAGGAGCTTCTTGGGTAGTTTTCTCTCAATCCAGATAGTTGGCCTTGACAATTCAGAGTGGTCTCTCTGCCCCAATTGGGGATTTTCCCTGAAAGCAAGCAGTTGTGTCAAGTTTGAAATCAGACTACAGCAAGCATGCTTCCAGGAGCGGCCTGAAATTTGCGGGCAGCCGCCTGTCGTAGCTGTTGGGACCAGCCTTGTTAACAATGTCTGAACCTTGTTGAAGGCTTTCACTAAGTTACTGTGCACTCCGCGGGGCCTTCGCTGTGCAGCGCGAATCCTCATCCTGCTCCTCTAAACTCTCTTTATGTTGAGCGGACTCTCGCGAGACTCTCGCGCGAATCTGGCTAAACTCTCGCGGGACTCTCCCGCAAATCTGGCTAAATTCTCGCGAGACTCTCGCCCAAATCCCCCTAGTCTCTCCCTAAACTCTCCAGTCTGCCACGCGCGCTTTGCAACCGCGACTGTTTACACTAATCAATCACCACCACTAACCTACCGCCCACACCTTCAACCCTCCATGGCAGATTCACCAGACACTCTGGCCATCTCTCTCCCCCCCAGGGCACTTTTGTCCCCCGAGAGCCTCCAGAGATTCATTCACTCTTACATTCTGGTGTCCACGGACGATTTCAACCTCACCGTCTCCAGACTGGAGATCATCAGTCATTTCATCCATAATCACAACCCTGACACCATTTATGTCGTACAGACCCTGCTTGACGAGTTTGTGGTGCTTCCAGACCTCAATGGGGGCGAGCAGCTCGCTATCCAGTCGGTGATCATCTTGATAAAGCTGAAGGGACAGTTGAACAATGGCTCATCCATCACCACCCAGCTCAATATCTTGAACATCCCCATCACCACTCTGGACGAGGAAATGGACTCCAAGGACTCCAACGCCATGTTCGAAAAGTTGCGGACCTTGGTCAATCTTGGAATAGCGCCTTACTTCGATCTCATCACCTCGGCCACCAACACATCCAACATTGATCTCGAGGATGGATCCAAAGGCTCTGCCATCAATTCCGTCAATATGGCAAAGAAGAAGCTCAACGAGTTGTCTCTCTCGTTGCAGCACCTTCAACAGCGCATCCAGATCCCTGACTTGTTGGTCAGCGTCCACCCTAAAATTGAGGACATCGTGAAAAATTCCGAGGGCCAAGATGGCGAAGAATTAAACGAGTCTGCGGTCAATAATTTGGTCACTGACTCCACGTTTCTCAACGAACTTACCCGCATAGTCAACAGCTGGATTAAGCAGATTCAATCCATCACCAGACTCGATCATGACCCATTGGATGGAAACTCGCTCGCAGAAGAAGTCCAGTTTTGGAAATCAATGGAATTGGCGTTGTTCTCGATAACCCAGCAGATGTCTTCCCCTCTTGTCAAGGTATCAATCGATTTTTTGAACAAGGCAAAGAGATTCCACGTTACCCTTGGTTTTCAGAATGATACTGGAGTCAACGAAAAAATGATCACCACCAAGCTCTATAATTCTTTATTGAAAGAGCTTCCAATAGATGAACTCATGTCAGTATCGAGCAACATCGAAGATTTGGACAAGTTTGAAATCTCCATTATAAACCTCTTCAACCACTTTAAATCAAAATTGAAAAACTTGAATTCATTTCCATTACCTAGAGCTATCGAAATAATCGAAGTTGGGTTAAACGATATAACAGACAAGTTCAAATCAATTCTTTCCACTCACTCATTAATGTCATTAGGTCTTTCCAAATTCTTGGAAATTTATGAGAATCAAGTCCTCAAAATATTTGAATTGGTAGATCAAAATATTAAGTTCATGATTAATTTAATCAGGGAGCTTCTTAGAAAAAGACTGGAGAAGTTTATTATCATTAAGATAAACCAGATTGCTTACAATGAACTAAAAGATAGACTCAAAGCATTGAAAGATTTTCGTTTGAATCATCAGGACTTAATAACTATCGTGGAAAAGTTTTTGAAGAATGATGGATTCACTGAATCAAACAAGCTAGTTGAAGCGTATAATAAGTATATTTTACCAGTGAATGTGCTTGATATGTCTAAACAAGGACAGAGGATATGGACTATGAATGAAAAGAGTTATATGTCTATCTATAACCAATTGAATTCGGTGATAATGCTCAAGCTAAATGCTTTATTCGATTCATGTAACAGCTTTAATGATTTCTTGACAATTTTCAGCATATTTGATGGTAATTCTTCTACTGCTGCTTCAGACAGGGAGGGGATGTACCTGCTTATCAACGACGAATACAAGCTTAAGATCTTATCTACTGCAAACAAAGAGACCGAATCATTAATAAAGTTGAATTTGACTTCGCGAAAGACTTTGGTGGAATACATGGAATCAACTCAAAGATTGTACAAGTTCCACAGTACTCAAGTTGAGGGCTCTGACAATAAGGATTTCTCCTCCGTGGTAACTGAAATAAAGTGGAATTTGAGCATGATTAAGAAATTAAACTTTTATTTAGTAAACCTTCTGAAGTTATTGGGAACAAACTGGAATAAGTATTCCTTAGGAAGCAAAATTGAATCAGAGATTTCCACATTGACACAGTCACTTAATCCAGACAAATTATTTCAATCTTGGTTGGATTACATAACGTCAAAAGTAGCACTGTTAGAAAAGTCAGGTTCGATTGTCAAAATTATTCAACCGAATGAATCCGAAATGAGAGATTTAATTGTGAATTACGATACATCATTAATAGAAATTACTCAGCAATTAATTCAAATTACCTCGTTAGGATTTAAGGTGCCTGTTAGCGTGATTATAAAATACAGAAAAGTTGAAAAACTCACTCCCTTTATTGTGAGTCTCATTGAAAATGTCACTATACTCCGAAATTTATTGAACAACGATTTGGCTAATACTTCATATGGTCAAAAGTTTGGCTTTCTCCTTGAGAAACAGAAGCAACTGATTATGAATAGCTTGAAGGATCTCATATCTGTCGATTGGGTTTATCTATCACAGGCCCTTGATTTGAAATCTATTGGCGATTCTGCAGAAAAAAAACATACATCTAATGAGGAGTTGGTTGAGATTCAATCACTTAACATTTTAAATGGGTTTCAATCTGCAGTATACAAGCTATACGAGAAGCTGAATAAACTTAGTAAATTTGAAAACTTCCTAAGTATTATTTATCATCAGCTAAAAACTTGTGAGTACAATTTTGAAACAATCAAGGAACTATTAATTACTATTCAAGAAGAATTCAATAAACTTCTATTGGAAGATTTTGAGGCAATTGATAGATTGGGCGAGTTGATCAATCAAGAAATTAAGCTTATCCTAGCTAAAAAGTGTGCTGACAAACTTCAATTCTGGGAACGAACACTTACAACTTCTAACTCCCTTGATGATGCTGATGATCAGACTCCTTATGTTACGCAAGCCAAGGGGCAATTCGAACCTCCACAAAGTCATTCGATAGTATTTCAGGACAAAATTTTTAAGCTTTCACCCGAATTATCGTCCACTAAGCAGCATAATATTCAAAAGTTAAACTCATACTTATCAATAGTTGAGTTACAACTAGTGATAAAGTCCGATTTGTCTTCTTCTGATGAAAGCTTCTTCGACTTAGTCTACTCTGATACGACGTTAACTTCGTTCATTTCGAAAATTTTGATCAAGATAGATTGCACTTTGAATGAAGGAAATGATTATTTCAATAAGTGGAAGCTAATCCAAAATTTGTGGGAATTGGACTTGCATTCGGAACAAGAATTGGCCAAGGTTGTTCCCAAAGACTCAAGCCTCACCCAATGGCTTCAGTCCATAAGGGAAATTCTTGGGTTGAGATACATATTCGATAGATCCGACACTATCACTATTTTCGGTACTGTCCTCACGATCGATTTCTCTTCAGTGCAGAATCGTGTTAATTTAAAGTTCGATTATTTCCAAGAAGAACTTTTGAAACTTTTCAGCACGAAGATAAATGTGGAGACATCAAAGCTTAGCAACGAATTGATCAAAGCACAAAAATCGTTAGAGTTAAAGTTGGATTTCCAAGTTGCAGGCATGATACTTGTCGCCAATCTAGATGAATACTTGCAGCATAGTAATCAAATGGCAAACTGGACCAACCAAATTGAAGTTTTGGAGGGAGCACAAACTCTCCTTCTTAACCAGAGATTCAAGTTTCCCAACAACTGGATGTATGTGGAGCAACTAGAGAACTTGGTATCGATTGTAACTACATTACTCAGAAGGAAGCTAAGTTTAATTGAAGATAACTTTGAGGTCCTCGCTTCAAAGATCAAAGTGGAAGCCTCAAGAACAAGTCAAGCCATTGATACTTTAATAAAGGAGTGGCCCGTGAAAAAACCAGTTTCTGGAAGTCTAAATCCATCAGTTGCCATTACCCACTTAGAGATCTTCGAAAAAAGATGCAGGCTTTTAGACAAGGAAAAGTCCTCAATTATCAATGTTTCGAAGCTTCTTGATATCTCGATAGATCTGCATGACAATTTAGAAGTGGTACTCGAGGAAATATATGATCTCAAGTCCGTTTGGTCATCAATCAACACGTTATGGGACTATTTGGAAAAGTTAAGATCCTTGAAGTGGGCTGACATTCAACCAAGGGGTCTTCGTCATGATCTAGATGATTTATTGGCCAAATCAAGGTCGTTACCTTTAAAAGTCAGACAATATGGTGCTTTTGATGAGATTCAAAATGTCATTAAGTTGTATTTGAAAAATCACTCATTTGTTTCTGAATTAAAGAGTGAATCTATGAAACCCCGTCATTGGAAAATTTTACTAGTTCAGTTAGGAGCTGAAACTATCAGTTATGATTCGATGACGATGGGGGAAGTTTGGAACCTCAATTTTGGCCTTAATGATAGTGCATTGAAGGCAATTTTGATACAAGCGAATAATGAACAGACGATAGAGGACAACTTGGAGCTAATTAAGAAAGAATGGTCCACCATTACTTTTGAAATGTTCAATTATGAAAATAAAGCTAGATTGGTCAAAAACTGGAACAAGTTATTCGATCAATGTAACAATGACCTTAATACCTTATCCAGTATGAGCTCATCCCCATATTACCATAGTTTCGATCAAGAGATTTCAAGTTTGGATGGTAAATTGAACAAGCTATATGTTTTACTAGATACTTGGATCGATGTTCAACGTCAATGGGTATATCTTGACGGCGTATTCGGAAATAAGAATAATGACATCAAGAATCTATTACCAATAGAGTCAGCCCGTTTCACAAATATTACTTATGAATTTCTTAATACCTTGAAACGGATATACAAGTTTAATTTGGTTATAGAATCATTATTAGTCGGTGACATACAAGTCATCATGGACAAGTTATCTGAGAGTTTAACCAAAGTTAGAAAGTCATTGACAGACTATCTCGAGAAACAAAGAGAGTTATGCCCAAGATTTTATTTTGTGGGTAATGAGGACTTACTAGAAATCATTGGAGGATCAATGGATGTGGAACGAATCAACAGACATTTCAAGAAAATGTTTAGTGGTGTTTCCAAAGTCGATTATCAGAAGGAGAGTAGTTCTATCGTGGCTATCAGAAGTGAAGAGGATGAGATCGTCACTTTGAGCAAACCAGTTTCGCTTATCAAATATCCAAAATTAAATGAGTGGATCAAAGAATTGGAGCTAGAGATAAAGTTGACTATATCTCAATTAGTCAAGAGTTCAATTGCAAAATTTGAACTTGAACTCACAAAAGAGTCGCCCTCCTTAGGCCAGGAGTTGAAGGATCTTATTTTTTCCCTTCCTGCCCAAGTTTCAACGCTTGTTGCCCAGATTACGTTTACCAAACTTGCCCAAGAATCCATTGATAAAAAGAGTTTCAGTGCTTTGGAAGAAAAGTATGGGCGTTTAATGAAATACTTGATCGAATTATTAGCAAATGATACGACACCACTTGAGAGAAAGAAGTGTCAATATTTTACCATTGAGATTGTTCACCACAAAGACATCATTGCGTCGTTGTCGAATGCTAAATCAGATCAAGATGTTCATTTAATTTGGGGTACTCAGCAGTTGTTCTACTACGATACTTCTTCCAGTGATCCATTACAGAGCTTGACTATCAGACAAGCAAATGCATCATTTTATTATGGTTTTGAATACTTAGGCATTCCAGAGAAGTTAGCTTACACTCCTCTTATTAGAAAATGCTTCTTGACAATGACCCAGGCATTACATCAAAAACTAGGGGGTTCTCCATTTGGACCTGCTGGTACCGGTAAGACAGAGTCGATTAAAGCCCTTGGAAATAATTTGGGTAAAATGGTCTTAGTCTTTAACTGTGACGACTCTTTTGATTTTCAAGCTATGGGTAGGATCTTCTTAGGTTTATGCAAAGTTGGGAGTTGGGGATGTTTTGATGAGTTCAATAGATTAGACGAGAATATCTTGAGTGCTGTTTCGTCACAAATTGAAGCGATTGAGTTAAGTTTGAGTTCCTCGAGTCAACAAGTGGAAATCTCTGGAAAGACGATTAATGTACATCCTGAGACCGGAATTTTTGTTACCATGAATCCAGGATATGTTGGCAGATATGAATTACCTGAAAATTTGAAAAAGTTATTCAGAGGTTTTTCCATGGAGAAGCCTGACAGAGAGATTATCGTGGAGGTTTTGTTGACTTCTCAGACTTTTGAATTTGCTAAAGAAATTGCAAAGATTATTGTTCCACTTTTCTTAGAACTAGAATCATGTTGTTCAAAACAATCACATTACGATTTTGGTTTAAGAGCTTTGAAAAACACACTCATCAGATGTGGTCTAATCAAAAGAAACAAGAAAGAAGATTTGAGCTCCAGGGAGGTGGAATTGAGGCTAATCTTACGAAGCATTCAGGAAACCGTTGCACCAAAATTGATCAAGTCAGACGAAATCCTATTAGAAGATTTACTTGCTAAATATTTCCCTAGTGTTAGCTATGAAACTGATGATAATACCAATCTAGTCTTGGAGTTACAGAAACACATGGAGACAAATGGATTTTATCACGATGATAAATGGATGACAAAAGCCCTTCAACTCTATCAAATACAGACTACAAACCATGGTATCATGTTGGTGGGTGAGTCAGGATCGGGGAAGTCTGTCATCTGGAATCTGGTCTTGAAATCCCTTGGAGAATTGGATGGAATGGATCACGCATCCTATGTGATAGATTGCAAGGTATTATCAAAGAATGAAATTTATGGTTCGTTAGATTCAATCACAAGAGATTGGACTGATGGATTATTCACCAGTATCCTAAGAAAGATTAGGGCCAACTTGAGAGGAGAATTGAATAAAAGAATTTGGATTGTGTTTGACGGTGATATTGATCCAGAGTGGGCCGAAAACTTGAACAGTGTCCTTGATGACAACCGTATCTTGACTTTGCCTAACGGGGAACGTCTTGCATTACCGGACAATGTTCGCTTGATATTTGAAGTTGATTCCATTAAGTTCACTACTCCTGCAACAATCAGTAGATGTGGAATGATATGGTTTGACAGTTCATTGATCCCAATTGAAGGATTAATAAAAGACTTCACCCATGATATTTCCAATAATGCCATAGAGATACGCGATGATCTAACAAGTGACCTGAATGAAATTCTTGCCATACAAAGGACTTTAGTCAACGAAATTGGCCACTTCATCAAAACTGATACTCTTACACAAGTGATAGAAGAAGCAAAGAATTTGGAACATATTATGGAATTCACGGTCCAAAGGGCAATTCAAGGGTTTGCCGCATTGATTAAATCATATTTCCGTCGTTTGATAATTTATAAGTTAGAAAATCGTGATATTCCATTAGATAACTACTCAAAGTTTGTCGGAAAAGCTGTGTTGCTCTCTTTGGCATGGGCATTTGCTGGTGATACTGATTTGAATCAGAGAGAGAAGTTTGCATTAGCAATTATAAGGATTGAAACATTGTCTAATATCGATCAGGCCGAGGGCAATATTCTTGATTTTGACATATCTTTCCCAGATTTTGAATGGGAACATTGGAATTTGAAAGTTGAAAGCATCGAGCTTGAACCTCAACATGTTTCGAATCCAAACACAGTTGTGCCCACCTTGGACACAGTGAGACACGACTCCTTGATTTATTCAATCTTAAACGAACACAAACCATTATTGCTTTGTGGACCACCGGGTTCCGGTAAGACTATGACCTTATTAGAATCTTTGAGACGTTCTCCAAGTTTAGACGTTTTATCTTTGAATTTCTCGAAAGATACTACACCCGAATCCTTGATGAAATCGCTTGAACAACATTGCACTTACAAGAAAACGAACAATGGGATAGTTCTTACGCCATTAGTGAATGGGAAGTGGGTGGTCGTATTCTGTGATGAAATCAATTTACCAGCTGTTGACAAATATGGAACTCAAACTGTTATATCCTTATTACGTCAAATGATCGAGCAAAAAGGTTTCTGGAGACCAAAAGACCGCCAGTGGGTATCATTATCAAATATCCAATTTGTTGGGGCATGTAACTCGCCCAATGATCCTGGTAGAAACAAATTAAGCCAAAGGTTTTTGCGTCATGTTTCTCTTATAATGGTTGATTACCCAGGTAAGAATTCATTGAGTCAAATCTATGAGACATTCAACTTAGCGGTAATGAAGTGTGCTCCAGACTTGCGTGGATATACTAGAGTGACAACAGAAGCGATGATTGAAATCTACTTGCGGACTAAGGAACATCTTGGCTCAAAGAAACAGGATCATTATATATACTCGCCTCGTGAGTTAACCAGATGGGCTAGAAGTATATTGGAAGGTGTTAAGGCTTCAGAGTATTCAGACCTCCTGTCATTTGTCAGATTATGGAACCATGAAGGTTTGCGATTATTCTACGATCGGTTGGTAGGAACGGAAGAGAAAGAGTGGACTAAAGAATTGTTCAAAGAAGTCACTATTAAGTACTTTCAAAACATTGACATAGAAACAGTACTTCAGGAACCAATTCTATACTCCACTTGGTTGTCTTCTAATTACGAATCTGTTGATCAAAGGGAATTAAGAGCCTTCATCGCAGAGCGTTTGAGAGTATTCAGTGAAGAAGAGATTGAAGTTGACTTGGTCCTTCATGGCGATTTGCTCGATCATTCTTTAAGAATCGATAGAGTTTTGAGACAACCACAAGGTCATATGATTTTGGTAGGTCCAAGTACAAGTGGAAAAACCACTCTAAGCAAGTTCGTTGCTTGGATGAATGGACTCAAGGTGGTTCAGTTGAATGTCTACAAAAATTATGGTATTGAAAACTTCGATTCTAAGTTGAAAGAAATCTTATTGAGATGTGCTAAAGGAGAAAGGGTTTGTTTTATTATTGATGAGTCCAGCATTTTGGATACTTCATTTATTGAAAGGATGAATACATTATTAGCAAATGCAGAGATTCCGGGCTTGTTTGAAGGAGATGAATTTACTTCCTTGATGAGCTTATGTTTGGAACAATCCAATAGTCAAGGATTGCTATTGGATAGTGATGAAGAGCTCTACTCATGGTTCACCAAACAAATTAGTGAAAATCTTCATGTTATTTTCAATATTACCGAGAGCGGTACCTCAAACTCTAACAGACCAGCAGTTATATCATCTCCAGCTTTGTTCAATAGATGTGTGCTTAGTTGGATGGGTGATTGGTCGAATGATTCCTTAGTGGATGTTGCATCTTCGTTGATTGAGACGGTTCCCTTAGATATGTCCAGCTATGAAATTCCTGCTTCATTCAATCAGTTCATTTCTAACAATGTGACAGGTTTCAGGGATGTCGTTGTGGATGCCTTTGTGTTTATCCACAGGTTTGTTTTGGGATATGCAACTACTCTATCTTATCAAAAAACACCCAGTAATTTCGTGTCCCTCATTCAAAATTTCATCAACACATTCAACAGCAAGCAATTCGAACTCGAAGAAAATCAAAGACATATCAGTAATGGTCTCGATAAACTTAGAGAAACGGTTCTTCAGGTTAGCGAGTTGAAAATTCTGCTTTCTAAGAAGCAAGAAAGTCTCAGAGTGAAAGATCAAGAAGCCAAAGTTATGTTGAATAAGATGCTTACCAATCAAAACGAAGCCGAAAGAAAGCAGGAGTTTTCTGTAGCTACTCAAGAAGAATTGGAGAAACAAGAAGTCGAAATTCAAAGAAGGAGAGCTAAGGTTATGAAGGATTTAGAGAAGGCTGAACCTGCAGTTATCGAAGCCCAAAGAGGTGTTCAGAATATCAAGAAGCAGCATTTGACAGAAATCAGAAGTATGGCCAATCCCCCTGCGGCCGTTAAAATGGCTATGGAGTCTGTATGTATCTTGATTGGTTATGAAGTTAGCAGCTGGAGGGATGTTCAATTGATTGTTAGGAAGGATGACTTCATCGCTAATATCGTTAACTTCAATACTGAAGAACAACTTTCAGCTGAGCTCAGGGAGTATATGGAACAGGTTTACCTTTCAAGAGATGATTACAATTACGAGACAGTCTACCGTGCAAGTAAAGCCTGTGGTCCCTTGTTACAATGGGTTGAAACTCAGTTGACATACTCAAGAATTTTGCAAGACATTGGACCGATGAGGGAAGAGGTCCAGATATTGGAAGAACAGACGAAGAAAACTAAAGCTCAATTGATTGCTATTGATCAGATGATCCAAGAATTGGAACTTAGCATTAATAACTACAAGGATGAATACAGCAGTTTAATCAGAGAAACTGAGAACATAAAGTCAGAAATGCAAGGAGTTGAAGAGAGAGTAAAACGGAGTTTGACCTTGATTGACAATTTAACTCTTGAAAGAGAAAGATGGAAAGTCAGCATCAAAAGATTTGGACTTCAAAGAGAACGTCTTATTGGTAACTCGATCCTTTCATCAGCATTTTTGGTTTATTCAGGAATATATGATCAGCGTGGACGAGAAAATTTAATGAAGGAATGGAAACGGAAATTAATGGATTCAGGAATTTTGTACGATGAAACAGTCACGATCGCTGACAATTTGAATGAAAGCGGTGAAATATTGAAATGGGAGAAGAGCGGTTTGGCATTTGATGATTTGAATGTGGAGAACTTCACAATCATGAAATTATCAAAAACCCCTATCATTATCGATCCTACTAATAGCGTCACTAACGTGATAGTAAAATCATATGCACCAAGGAAGGTAATCGTTACCAGTTTCTTGAATGAGGGCTTTGTCAAGCAATTAGAAAATTCCATTAGGTTTGGAGGGGTTATTATTATCCAAGATGCAGAGTTTTATGACCCAGTTTTGAATAATATTTTGCGACTGGAAATCCATCGAAATGGTGGTAGAATGATGATTAACTTGGGTGAACAAGAGATAGACTACTCGCCAGATTTCAAGTTGTTTTTGCATTCCACAGACTCAGAACTTCAATTGTCTCCATTTGTCTCCTCCAGAACTTCCATCATCAATTTTACCATAACTAGCGGAAGCTTACAGAACAAGGTTCTCAATATGACCTTGCAAGACACCCGCCCCGAAATCGAGCAAAAGAGAGTGCAGATGGCGTCATTACAGAGTGAATATCAAGTCAGATTATACAAGCTTGAACAGGAACTCTTGAATTCTCTTGGAGATTCATCGGGAAGCATCCTTGAAAATGATTCGGTGGTTAACACTCTAGAGAACTTAAAGTCTGAATCAAATGAAATTGATCAAAAGATGAAAGAATCATTAACAATAATGGAAACTGTGGATACAATCCGAAATACGTATGAAGATGTGGCAAAGCATTCAACTCGTATTTTCAATGTGTTCAAAGAAATGGACAAATTGGGTAAGCTTTATAAGTTTTCGTTAACAACATTCATTCGTACGTATTCGAAAGTGCTTAGGGGTGGGAACACCGCAGACATCACTGAGATGATAAATGAACTCTACAAGGAGGCATTTTCTGTTATTTCTTGTTCATTGGTTCATCATGATAAAATAATTTTTGCATTATGTTTAAGTTTGAGTTACTACGGATTGGAAATTGGACAACAAGTCATTGAGACAATAAGAAGAATCTTGAACTTTTTAGTGGTAAAAGGTCTGGTAGATATTACGGATATTTTACAAGCAACTTATGCCAAATTTGAGCAGACTACAGATATCGATAGTATTGTCCTGGAAAACTCCGATAACGATACCATAAAGTTATTGGGTCAATTAATAAAGTCTACTCAGTCTTCTCAAAAGGACGCATTCATGGATGCCTTTTCTAATATTTCGTCTTTCTTGTTTACCGGAGTTGGAGACTACAGCTCAAGATACAGCTTGAAGGAATGGACTTCCGATCAGGAAGTTGCTGGTCAAGTTATGCCTATTATTTTGGCATCGCCTGATGGGTACGATGGAACCTTTAAAGTTGAAAAACTAGCTCAGGATTCTAAGCAAAAACTAGTCGTTGTCTCCATGGGTTCCAAGGAAGGTATTGAGATAGCCAACAAGGAGCTTAGCATTGCTTCTAACAAGGGTCACTGGATATTAATCCAAAACATACAGTTGGCGGTGGATTGGTTGAATTATCTTGAGAGACGGTTGGATACTTACAGTGGAAACTCAAATTTCAAGATATTTTTGACCTGCAACTTGACATCCAATATCCCATCGGCATTAGTGAGCAAGTCTAAGGTGTTGGTCTTCGAAAACCAACCTGGTCTTAGGAATGCAATGCTTGAAACATTTGCTTCATTACCAAATGAAATGCTTACTGCAAGTTCCAGTATTCTCAAGCATGTCATCTTCTTACTTGTATGGTTCCACTCAGTAATCCAAGAGAGATTGAGGTTTACCCCCATTTCGTTCAAGAAGAAGTACGATATCAATGATTCCGATTTTAGTGCTGGATTGAAGGTGATTCAAGACGAGCTCGGTTCATTGGACTCCAATGTGACTGCTGAAGCTGTTCCTTGGAAGCATTTGAGTTATTTGATAGGTGAGATTACATATGGGGGAAAGATTGACGACAAGGAAGATTTGAGATACATCAGTGGTTTAGCTGCGCATTTGTTCCGATTTGAATCATTTGATAGCGGCTTCAATTTGACGCAAGTTGAGGAGAATGTTTTAGTACTTCCTGAAGGCTTCAGTATTGATGCTTACAAGAACTGGATTGCCGAATTACCGGGCAAGACTCCATTGGGTTGGATTGGACTAGATGAAGAAGTGGATGTTTTAGTACGCGAGAAGCAAGGGCAACAGGTTGCAAAGTCTGTGTTGTGTATACTCGAGGAGATTTCAGAATAATCTCATAAATTTAATGTACATCTTTAGATACATCAGGACAACTAGTCCGTGGAGTGTTGTAGATCTAGTGGGGGCCAATGTGGCATTTTGCTACTCGGTTCTAGTGGGAAAAACAAGCTAAGTTGAATAAAGATGGAGAATATGTCACCTTCCCGGATGCTATTACGATTATCCACCGCTATGGCTGCGAATATATTTTTGCCAACGAACAAGTTTATTTTAAATATGGCCAAATAAAATGGATATGGAAATTCAGACTCAATACGATAACGCAGGTAGAGACTACTAAGTTTACTAAGGAAGCTTAAGAGGGTACAAGAATAAGGCTGAGCTCACATAATTTATTGAGCAACACCGAGAAAATTGATAGAAAAGGGTCTCAGTAACTGCAAAGATAGATAGTCGTCCTGTGTAGCCACATAACAGCCCTTACCCTAACACAGTAGCGGAGTAAGCACATATCATAGTAGCATTCATAAACATATTTTTTGGCATTGAACCCACAAAAAATCGTGAAAAGTCTGCATACTGATAGATGATAATGTGTATTTGTACATACAGCACAGAGCTGGTACTAGGTGTGAATTACACATTGCTAGCTACGCTAGCCCTTTTATTAGATTGGCTGCATGAAATATTATACAATATACCCTACTATTTATTCGTCGTCTTCTAAGGTTTGAGCGGCGATACGGTCCAAATCTCTTTGACCGTTTTCGGAGATCTTTCTACCACCCTTTGGAGAAATTTCCAAGACACCGATCTTTTGCAAGGATTGCAAGACCTTTCTGTTGATAGAACCGGAAGCATCGGCGTGTCTGTGTGGTCTGAAACCTCTGTTGATGGCACCACCGTATAACTTGTTCAACTTACCGACACCGACTTGCTTTCTCAAGTAGATGTGTCTGGCAACGGAAGCAGCTCTCTTGTAGAACCAAGTTTCAGATTCTTGTGGTGGCAATTCGTTACCAGCAGAAGTCTTGACAAGGTCAACGTAACCTGGGACTTCCAACTTACCTTGTCTTTGCAAGAATTGAGCGTAAGCGTTGATGAAATCTTGAGCTGGGACGTCTCTATTATTGTTAGTAGGGGATCACACAACCGATGGATAGAATACTGGTCTCACGAGTCTCTGACTTACCACTAATGGACCATTCGGACGACTACTGATCCAGCATTTTCAAGTATTGAGGTTGAGTACAAGTACTCGCTATCCACCACGACAGTCGACAATAACATACCTAACGGAAGCACCTGCCATATTGTCTATATTGATATTACGGTAATGAAAGAAGTCTGGTGTTATAGATTGATAAATTTTCGCGCTGGGAGTGGGAGAGGATGGGAGTGCTCGTGCGGCGAGGGGACGATGAGGAAAAGCAGTCACACGCAGCACGTGCAGTGCCTGAAAACAGTCCCGGAGACAACTGCCACAAAGCGGGTGTCGCGCAGTGTCGCACAAAATGTCTGATGTCACGTGATTGGCTGCAACCTAGCCCCACAACTGGGAGTGTCGCTGGACAACCCCGTACTGCTCCAACTCGGCCAACGAGGTTTCCACACTCCAGAACGCACGGCTGGACCCGTACCTGTTGGTGCCATCGTCGGATGCCTTGAGATGCGGCGAGCTGCGGTGGTCGTGGTGTTCGGTGTGCACCACCTGGAACGACTCCCGTACCTTGTAGCGGGGAGAATTGAACTGGGTCCGGCCCCACACAGTTGCAGCCGCCAATTTCGCCCGCAACTGGTGGTCGCTTTGAGGGAGCAGGTCGAGGTCCACGTAGTAGTACCTTCTGCGGAACGAGTCGTCCGAAACCGACCAGCAGCGTTCTAACGACACTCGCTGGAGCCCGTCGTAGTAGGGATAGGTCTCGGACGAACACACCACCGACACCAACCCCGTCAACATGGTGAGCGCCTGGAGGTGCGAATTGTCCACCACCTCTCCGTACTGGAGCCTGATTTCCGTCACTTTTAGCGCCCGAATAAACCTGACAAGCCCACTGAGAGGGCCTCGTTCTAACCTGGTGCCTGTCAGAGCGACATTGACAATGGTCAAGCTCAACTCTGCTGCTGGTTTGGTGCTTTCCGTGCTGGGCTCAGCAGAGAACTCAAACATGCGAAGAATGGCCAAATCGAAGCCCACGTTCCGCAAGTGCCCAAGCTTGCTCAAGAACTCCACGTACACTGAGCCTAGAGGCCGTCCCTGGTGAACACTCCAGCGCCCCTTGGCTGTCTGGCGTGGAGCCGCCATGGGTTTTTGTTTTCTGATGACCCGGATATAAAGGCTGCAAAGTTCTTTGCACTGGTATGCGATATGCTGTATAAACGCGAGAAACTCAACGTACGCCACCGAAGGACTGCGGTCAATGAAGAGGTTGAGCTCGCGGAGCCGCGAGCTCTTGAAGGCGTCACGCAAGCCTCCGAGCCCGGCAACGGGGTCCATGTCGTCGAAGTCCAATCCCAAGTCCAAACGAGTCAATTGGGGAAGAACTGATTCCAACCCGCGCGCGTGGACGAGGGTGGAGGCGTTGATAGAGAGGAAGCGAAGCGCTGCTAGCTGGCGGTAGAGCGGAGCCGTAGACACATCCGTCGGCTCTGCCATGCTGGTGTCGAGCACCTTCAACGCCTCGAGCCGGGGAAAAAGCGCCAAGTCTGGTCCCTGGACCGTGGAGTTATCGCACTCCACATAGGTGATATAGTTGTTGATGCCAAGTGAAGTCTGGTAGTTGCACTGGAACGACGGGTCGCCGTTGATGCCTGCTCTGAAGCTGGTCTTGGCCAACTCGGCATTGGCACACTCGGTGATGTTGGTGTGCAACACTTCCTTGATGAACTCGCGGTGGTACCGTTTCTTGTCGGAGTACTGCTGCATTACCGCCGGAGTGGCAAGCACCACGTCGATCTGGTTCTCGCGGACCAAACTAAGGTTGGCGAAGAGAAGAGGGCCTAGCACCTTGCGGAGGTAGCTGCATGTGCTCGAGAGCGCCACGAGGCTGGCGTAGCGGGGGCCCACCCGGAGGTGGTTAAGGACGAGGGTATAGGATGGTGCAGTGCTGGAGGCGGGGATCTCGATGCAAAAACGGGCAATTCGGAGCACCACTTCGGGCGGGAGCTCTGCAAGGCTCCCGTAGCGGGACTCGGGGCGTTGTGGCACCATTGGGAGCCGTGATGATGGTGGCGAATGATTCACCACTGGAGGCAATCGCAATCTGGTTGGGCCCGATCGGGAATGGGCGTGCGACCATTCGATAAGGGAAGATGAGATGGATTATAGGTGAGGTTACTGAACTTACTGTTATCTAAGCTCATGTGGGTAGAACAAGGCTAGGAACTGGTGGTGGTGTGAAGGGCCCTTGTATGCAGTGAAATTGTGGAGCAATGGCCAGTCTCGTGCTTAACAAGGATGATTGACTAGAACATGTTTTCTACTGTGTTGCAATTTTGATTTCTACTGTTTTTCATTCCAGTGGTGGTATATTAGGGTAAAATCTGCTCTTTCTCATCAACTTGCTATTTCCATTTATTTATTGTAGATTTCAGTTTGGTCTTCCTCTTCCAATTTATATTTCCATGTTCATCACAGTCTCGAGCTCACGATTTCTACTTCGCTGATTCAAGCGCCTAGTTCGGCTCTCTGTATTCGTCAAGTATATCCCTAGCTCTCCATGACCATCCAATCTCGGTGCTTTACGATATCTTCCGATTTAGTACCTGTGTCGGTTCATTCTCTGCTCCCAACAACTTCCTATTCCTTCATTAAATTTCTGCCTTTTTGATATATATTAGTAGGTCAGAGATCGTCGTAGTAGAAGGATAAATTATATAGAAATGAATTTTAACCAGAACGTACGCCGCTGAAAACATGAAAACTACTCTCCTAGTCTCCCTTGATTAATTCATATCAAGAAATTTATGATCAACCTCAGCCACACCTCGTACTACCCACTATTGATTATACCTCTTTTTGAGTGGTATTTCTAGTGAATTATACTATAGGCTTCATTACTCATTTATGGCTAAAAAGAGTTAACTAGTTAAACAGAGATGACAGTAGATACCACTGAACCGCCCCACACCGTAGTGAATGATACTCCGTAGTTAAAGCATTCAGACATCAATTGATGAAGAATCATGTTCTATTGTGATTATTGTTATAACAATTGGGCACCAGTCATGATGTGCCAGTGTTCAAAAACCTCTTCACTACAGCCAGAAAATTCCGAACAAGTTCTACATATAGACCCAGATAACCTCCCAATTCCTCTAAATGTTCTTCAAGATAAGAAGCACATTTCCAAAGTAGGGTAGCAAGGTTGTTTCTTACCCTATCAGCTGCAACCAAGGGTCTGGATTTGCACCCAATAGACCCTTTGCTTCGCCTACACTCGTATACTCCGTATTTATTTCATATATTATACATTAAATTAGGAGAATTATATGTGAGAATCAGAAGTCAAGACGCTTAGACCTTGAAACCTCTGGAGTTTCTTCTACCTCTAGCTCTTTCGAACTTTCTACCCTTAGACAAGATTCTTGGAGCCTTACCCTTGTGAGGACCGAAACCGAAGTGTCTGACGGCTTCTCTGGCGTTTCTTGGACCTCTGAGGATCAAGGTGTTTTCACCCTTTGGAGCTCTGAGGGCCAATTGGTCCAAAGTGATGGCTTCACCACCAGCCTTCAAGATGGTGGCCTTGGCACCAGCGGTGAATCTCAAGGCAGCGACGGTGGCCTTTGGGAATTCCAACAATCTGTTGTCGTCAGTGACGGTACCAACAACAACGATGGTCTTGGAAGCAGCACCCTTTTGCTTCAAGGTTCTGGCGATTCTAGAAACAGAAACTGGTGGCTTGTTGATTTTGGACAAGAACAAAGATCTCAAGATGACCTTGTTGAATGGAGCCTCAGTACGACCTATTTTGTTAGTATACGGACTTGTTTCTGCTCAGAAGACGCACAGACACGGGGAATGCACTCGCAGAATGGGTTTCACTTCTCCTTCGATGCTGTATCACCAGCTTAGGAGGTCCTCGTCTGGGCCAGCCAGCGGGTTCACGGGCATTCGGGTGGTGTTTTATTGACCGATCCTATTTGACGGTATCTTCACTGTCAGGTATCTGCCTTGTCAACTACCACTGAATCACCTGTGTTTGAAAGCCAATAATTGTTTTTTTGATTAGACTGGCGACTTTGTCTCCAGTGTAGTCCATCTTCTTTACAGTCCTGTGATATGGATACATACGAGCTAAGAAAGCGTAAAGCTTGACCAACAACTTCAAGTAGACGTTGTCGGACTTTGGAGCTTCTCTGTGACCGGATCTGGCGTGTTGCTTGGTGGTGTGATCTCTACCCATTTTGATGTGTTTGGTCTATGATACTAACTGAGGAAGATTGGATGGATAATATATATTGAAAAATCTTCGTGGTGGCAGACGGGATGCGCACGGTCGTGTGCGTCCCAGGATGCCTACGATTCAGGACGCGGGGACGGGGCTCCAGCCCTAATGGCCCAGATACATGTGATCCGGTCATGTGCTCTCTCACGTGCACAGACGCGTGATGATTACTACACATTTGCCGCCAGGACCCTACCCCAGTATTTGCCCTCTAATGACCCAATTGACCCCCATAAAAGGCTTTGTCAATACTCCGGTGTCCAAGTCAATATGCATTGCTGTCACGTTGCTGTCTTTGGCGCTCTCGATCTTTGATCTCAAGCCCTACGTCAGGCTTGCCATCGACCCCTTCATCATCGAATACTCCCAATACTGGCGAATCATAACCTACCAGTTCTCAGTGGTGAACGAGTCGGACTTCCTCTTGGTGATGTTCTTGTGGTTTTACTTCAAGAATCTCGAAAGGTTCTACGGCCCAAGAAAGTACTTGTCCACCATCGTTGCATTCGCCTTATACAACTCGTTGGTGTGCTTCATATTCATGACGTTTGGCCAGTTGATGGTGTACTTTTCCACCTACCTCATAAAGTCGGTGCTATTCAGGTCCGTTGTGCCTGATTTCTCCTACTTGACCATCTTCAACGAGGTGATTCCTGGCCCCGTCGGAATACTATCGTCCTTGTACGTGTGTTATGGCACCTACATCCCTACCTCGTACCTGTTTGCGATACTCCTCCGGAAACCCACTGCTGAGGAAGCTGGCCAGCCTCGTGTATGGCAGGACACTCTTCGTTCGTCCGAATTGAAGCTCACCAACCACTTCCCCATCCATATCTACTACACGTTGCTCTTGTTGAACAATGGCTTCAAATCGGTGATTCCTGCGTTGCTGGGTTTGTTTATTGGTAAGTTACATACCTACGAGTTGTTGCCTGGTAGCAAGGCGTGGTTGATCCCCAACTGGGTATTCCAGGTGTTTATCGCACCTCTCAAAGCATCTAAGAAGGCCATTGGGGCCGTGGGCAGTCGGTTCGGGAACCAGTACCGCCCAGTAGCAGATGATGTACCCGTAACAGGTGCAGAACCACAGGAAAATGGCGAAGAAGATGACGAATTGTTGGATGAAAGCACGGCGCAGGCAAGACAGATCCGTGCCGAAACCCCGGTTAGGCCGTTGGGAAGGCAGTTTTTAGATACATTTAGGAGGACATAGGTACGGCAATGAACCGTGAGATATCATGATATATCGTGGCCCTAATTCTGGGTGGCGTTGGCCTTCTTTCTTCTTTCCACGTCCCAATTGTAGAGTCTGGCAGTGTTGACCTCCATGGTGGTGATGTTCTCCTTCAAGAACTCCAAGTCCTCCTTAACCAACTTCAACTGCTCGGTGTTCTTTCTCAATCTCTCGTTCAACAACTCCACTGCCTCATCCAAAGGATATTCCAACATCACGTCTGCCCCCAACCACAAGTATACCGAATTCAAGTTCTCCACATCAATGGTGGCCTTGGTGTAGAGGGTGTCGTTTAACTCGTAGTTGGTGATGATGGTCTTGTCTTCCTCGTCGTCGTCCTCTTCAAGATCGTTCTTCTTCTCCTTCATGTAGTTGATGATGTCGAGGTTCTTTTCGATGTCCGGGATTTTGGTGTTCAAGTCGTTTAACTGCTGTCTCTTGGAGGCTTCCATGTACTTGTACTGCTGTAAACGGTCCTGGAACGCCTTGATGGTGTTATCGAAGTCCTGTTCGGGATTTTTCACCACATTTTCCACCTTATCTATGAATGGGGCCTCAGGAATGCCTCTGGGGTTGGAATTTTTTGGTCTAATGTTAGTTGATGTTGGTCTAGAGGGGAATGATGTGTTGCTGTACCGGCAGCGGTCCTTGGGGGTACTTACTTGAGAAAGTCGGCCATTTTATTGTGGATAGAACGTGAATGGGTTTTATGAAGATCGGAGTGAGGGAGTGTGTCGCGCGACATTTTTGCATTCGGAGACAACAGAAGGCCCAGTAACATCCATACATCAGTGAGGCCAGGAATAATCGTTAAAGGACTCGGCTAATGGAGTTAGGTAGATCATTTTCTACTATTGGACCAAGAGTCTTTTATTATGGAGCAATTGAAAAAATATGGGTAGAATGTAAGGATTTTTTACTCGAGCACGGTAGTCAAACAAGTAACAAATTCTGGTCCGCCAGGGTGGGGATAAGCAGCGTTAAGACGTTTTTATACTCTTCAGTGTGAAATTTAGGCACATTGATACCTAGAAACAGTGCAAACTCCATCGGTTTGGACATTATGGAAATAAGCAGTTTTCCATGTTAAAACACTCTTGAACGTTGGTTATTAATCTTGTGCATTGACCCAAAAGACATTTAGTACATTTTCTTTACATCTAGATCCGTGTTGATGTTGCCGACTTCAGATTTTTGAATGCGCTTCCTTATTGTACATAGAATATGAAAAAGAGTGCCAAACGAAATGTGGAATCATCTAAGCCAGACTGCTGGAACCAGAGGACGCTTCTATCTTCTCTAATTCCTCTCTGTGTCTCTATTTTCCCTTCTCGTGACTCTCTACGTGTCCTCACTTTACTACATGGCTCATATATTGGCTGCGAAATTATGAAATCAAACTCTGGCGGAACCGTACCCAGTCTCGTTCTGCTTCTTTCTGGCGTCGAAAGCATTCAATACAGCTTCGGCAGCCTTGACTCCCGAAAGGGCCATGGCACCAAAAGTGGGTCCCATTCTGTTGGAACCGTCGACTTCGGCCAACTCCATTCCAGCAATCACCAATCCAGGAACAACTTCTCTGGTGCCCTTGACAATGGCGTCCTCGGCCTTATTCATGTCGAGTCCTCTCATTCCTCCCAACTGGAAGCCGTCAGCAGTGGGCTGGGCAGGCGAAGGGTCGTTTCTGAAGCCTCTTGTGACGTCCTTGGGGGCCTTACCTAACTCCTCGAGTCTTTTGGCAGAAAACGCCCCAAAAGGTCCGTCGTGCCCAGTGGTGGACAAAACCACATTACAGTTGATGGTGTTGGGGTCCATACATGACTGGGTATCGTGGTTCAAAGCCACTAACGTCCAGTTAGTGACCACACCTGCGATTCTCAACTGGCCTGAAACCTCGTCTCGACGAGTGATTAAGTCCTCGACGGCTGTAGCGTTGAACAACTTGACATTGGGGAACTGCAACACCCGCGACAACAAGGTGGACATAAAGAGGGCTGCATGCTTGACCACCACGTAGTCACCCTCGTCATCGTAGGCGATTTCCAACTCGTCCAAGAACAAGTGGGCTGGCTTTCTCAACACCATGGCTGAGAAGAGCTGGCCTCCCAACCAACAACCTCCGCCAGGCGACACCAGGGCCTCGATGATAGCGATCTTCAACTCGGGACGGTTCTTGGCCAACACGTACGCTGCAGACAACCCTGCAGAGCCAGCACCCACTATGACCACGTCAGACTCGGTGTACTTGTCTAAGTCGGCGAAATAGCGTCTTGTCATGGCACGAGAGACTGTGCTCTCGCGAATGGGTGCGAACTGGAAGTTGTCCCAGTCAGCGAACTGGATGGAGGCGTTGTCGGCTTCCGAGGACATCTTGATGGTGGTGTCGGGCTTGCGGACCTGAAATTCAGCCACTGGGGCACTTTGGAGCATGGTAGGAGGAGTCATGGTGAGTATGGTTGTATATTTAAACCAATTGATCTTATCGAAAGACTATGCAATAAACTATGAAATAGTAATCACTCCAACTGGTATTTATACCGTTGGATCATACAGTCGTGAAGCCCCCTTCCCTCTTGTTGCATACAATCAGGGCTGGGCCATGCGTTATGGGAGCCTTTGCTCGCGGGTCCATGGCCCACAAGGGTCCGGATAAGACCTCCAAGCGCATTTGATGGGTGCAAATTATTGATGTCGCACTATTATAAACTCTGTAATCGCATGGCGATCAGGGACGAATCAGGGACGAATCAGGGACCAAGTCGCTGTATGCGCATAGGGGAAACCGGTTGCTGTGTTGGGGCCCTGGTATATTGGTGAGTTGATTATTAACTAGGTGAGGTTAGGAGATGGGTAGGGGGAGTTTTCCAGGTTGGGGCGACTGACTATCGAGGTTATGGTTAGTTTCCTATGGGGAATTGCATTATGGTCATCATAAATTAGTTTCCAGATTCGAGCAGGTTTGGGTATTGCTACGGTGGCTATTATGTATCTAGACTTGCGATAGTTTAATTGGTTAAAACATTTGCCTCTTATGCATTTAATGCTGGTTCAATCCCTTGCATTAAAATATCGTTACTCCTAGACTTGGATTAAGTTTGGGAGAGGAAGAAGTCTATTTAGTCAGTTGACCAAGATTTTTGTGACTTATTGATCCCCGATAGAGCTCGAAGGGTATTTTAAGTTGAGTTGAGCAGGATATGGGCTTGTAGTGCTCTACCTGTCGCTAGTAGGATGGCTAGTAGGATGCTATGGGAAACGATTGGCTGGCCAGAAAGTTCAGCAAATCCTACAGGTCTTGGAATGCTGTGCTTGCGCTCTATGTTTGTTACTCACCTATGTAGCCAGTATTTACGCCTTTTTCACCACGAAGTATGGCATGGGGGGATTGGAAAATCGTGGGAAAGCATCCATAACTTCCAAAAAGCTAGTCTTCCCTAGTAAATAACTTTTCTATTTCTAGCTGGTCTTCCCTACTCCAAGTCTTCTCTATCATGGCCATACTGTCTCCACTCACCTGCTCTTTTCGCTGAATCCGTTGAAGTACCTCTCCCGGAAGTCCTTGATGCCCTGGCTCTTCAATCCATTCGAAGTCTGACCAACGTAGCTTTCGTCACGCTTGACATACACGAGAAGCCTACGCGACCACTTGTTGAACTCCTGTTCGAGGTTATAGATCAACTCAAGTTGGGCATGCTGGGGTATCTGGTTGATCTCGAAGTCGTCGTTAGCTGTGGGCATCCAGAAGGCAAGACGTCCACCCACAGGAAGTCTGGACGCTGAAAATCGAAGGAGATCGTCCAAGAGATTGGAGAGTTGGTATGGCTTTTTGGGCTGGATGAAGTCTCTTCTCAAGTGGGCCTTTTCGCCGTCAATAACCACATTCTCGCGTCCAGCAGCCTTCTCGGGGTCCTTAGCTCCACACACTTTGAGACCTTCCCGCACTCCGTAGGGTGGGTCACACACAATGGTGTCAATGCACAAGCTCTGTCTGAGAGCGTTGTTGGTGAAGTCCATGGTCAAGACGTCCACAAACTGGAGTGAGGTACCGTACTGGTTGAAGTTGGCCTTGATGTTACACTGGTCGCTCTTTCCGCGAAGGGTTCTGATGTCGATGTCTGATCCGATGGAAATGCCTCCATAGTTGGCAGCAGCCACCAAGAAAGAGCCTGTTCCTGCAAACGGATCGTAGGTGAACTTTCCTTGGTCAACTTGGGCGATGTTGCAACTGACCAACGACAATTCAGCATCAAATGAGGTGGTTCCGATGTACTTTCTTCTTCTCAAGTCGTACTTGTCCAAGATGTTGCCCACCCTGGCACTCAATTGGATCTGTCTGCCGAACCACATTCTCTCGGGAGTGGTGGCCTTGTCGTTACCAGTTACCTTGTATTCTTCGAGCACAGTGAATATTTCGTCGGGATTCTTCATGCGGATAGGTCCCTCGAACGCAAGGAACGAGAAGGACTCGATCATTGCGAACTTGGTCTTGTTGCTTCTGGACCCCATGTAGCCTATGAAGTCGAATTTGAAGGATGCTTGTTTGTAGAGTTCGAACTTGTCGTGGGAGGACTCCTTGACACTAGCATGCAATTCGTCCAAGTCCTTTCCCTGGCCCCAGAGCTCGTAGATGCCTCTGCCTAGCACTGATCTCTCCATTATCTGCTGGGCCTGCAAGTCGTTTTCCAACTGGACGATGAGGAATGGGTTCTGTTCATCGTGGTGGGACATGTCGATGGAGATGCCATGCAACTGGGCGAGGGACTCGATCTCGGCCCTGCGGAAGTTGGGGTACGCCTGCGCGAAGTATATCAAGTAGTCCTTCATGGCTGGATGTGGAGATGGTTATGGTGCTCATCTCAATTTTCATATCGGGTTGTGCGCGAGCCAAATAGACTGGAGGCTACGGGAATATGGAGATAAAGCCTGGAGTACCAGGGAGGGAATCACTATTTAGATAGTGCTTGTGATGAGGTGTTGGTGGATTACCAACCTGATTTTTGGAGGCGTAGTGTTGAAAGTGGTGGGAGATAATCGTAAATGGGCCAATAACTGGAACAGTACTGTCACCACAGGCAGAATGAAGGGTATTTACATGAGTAGCCCTACTAATATCCACACTGTAATACTCTTGGGTCTAGTTTCTTCACTCCCGTCTTATAAGATGTCATAAGCAAAGACGTTCGGGCGAATCATCTCCCCCTTCTTGTCAGCTGGGTCCTTTAATATTACCTAGTGATACACCCCCAGCAGCGGTGATCGTAGATCATATTTGTAGGACTTATTCGAATTTCTGGTTACATGAACGATACTGAGCCAGAAGTCCACCCGTAGCACCTTATGAGATATCGTAGAAAGAACCTTAAACTATCGGTACTTCTACCAAATACGTGTAATGCATGGGGTTCCACTTTCTTTCTTCCTACGTGGCCCCATTCCGGTTTTTCAACTTTTTACTTTAACTAGTAGCGAAGGAAATTTATCTTCAGCTAAGTTCAAAATTGTAGAATTATTGCAAAAATAGCAAGTAGGTGGAAACCAACAAAAAATAGGAAAACTATTAATATAGGAGACTATCCGCTCTAGTCGGCCTACACTCACACTCAGTGATCACCCTCAAATGCCCACCCCATTCCTTGCGTCCCTTCTTGTGGTGGCTTCTGGCGAACTGCCTGTCTCTTCCACCAGGCGCGAGGGCGCACCGCCCAATCTTCGCTACGCTCGCACCGCCACTTCTCGCTAGCGAGAGAAACCCGCCCAACGCTCGCACCACGCCCGGCGGCTACTCCCTGGCAGTTTCTCGCACCACCGGCCACCGCCACCGACCCAGGCGCACGGCCGGGTAACCCCCAGTCCACTATAAAAGCAACCATCATCGCTGTCCCCAGACGCCAGCGTGAATCATACATAGTTTTGTTTAGTTTTATAACGGTATAACACTCAATAAACTAGAGATCTTGTATTATAATTAGCTCCGTACTTTAGTTTAGTGTCCAGTTATGTCCACCTTTGATGACGACGAGGCCCTCTTTGAGGATATCTAGTGCGTATTACTGACTTGATAGTTCCATCCATCCCATTCTAACCATTTAGCGCCGATGAACCCGAAGCTCCATCTAAACCAGAAGTCAACGAGGCAGTGGTAAAGGACGACGTGCCAGAAACCAAGGACACCTCTGCTCCAGAAGACACTCAGAACACCCCAAACACCCACGAAGAAACTCCAGCCCAGTCCCACCCTGAAACCCAACCAGAAGGCGAGAACAGCCAGCAACAAAACCAACCTCCACAAGATGCACAATACGGCCAGCCACAGGGCCAATCGCAGTACGGAGCACCACCTCCAGCTCCTAGCCACGGAGGACAAGCCATGCCTCAGTTCCCTGGCCAGCCTCAATTTGGCCAAGGATTCCAGCAAACACCACCACCACCTCCCCCAGTGGTCCACCAGCCATCCAACATCGGCAAGGAAAGCGGAAAGATGTTCATCGGAGGTCTCAATTGGGATACAAGTGAAGAAGGCTTGGTGTCATACTTTTCCAAGTATGGTGAAGTGCTTGACTACACCATTATGAGAGACAACAACACTGGAAAATCTCGTGGTTTTGGTTTCTTGACATTCAAGGATCCCAAGTCCGTGGACGAGGTCATCAAGACAGACCATATCTTGGACGGTAAGCTTATCGACCCGAAGAGAGCCATTGCCAGAGAAGAGCAAGACAAGGTCGGCAAGATCTTTGTCGGTGGTATTGACCCAATGGTCAACGAAAAGGAGTTTAACGATTTCTTCTCTCAGTTCGGTAGCATTATTGATGCCCAATTGATGATCGACAAAGACACCGGAAGATCTAGGGGTTTTGGTTTCATCACCTACGACTCGCCAGATGCAGTTGACAGGGTCACCGTCAACAAGTACTTGACATTGAAGGGAAAGGCTATGGAAGTTAAGAGAGCTGAACCAAGAGGCCAGCATCAACAGAATCAGGCGCCACCACCTCCACAAACCAATCAGTACAACAACTATGCGGCTGCTTACAACCCGTATGGACAGGGCCAGTATCCCCAACAACAACAGCAAATGGCTGCATACGGCCAAGCTATGAATATGACCCCAGAAATGATGCAAGAATATTGGCAAAGAATGCAACAATGGTACATGTACCAGCAACAGGTTGCCCAAGGACAACAGCCAGGTGCTATTGATGGAGCAGAGGGTCAAGACCAACAGGAACAACCTTTGAACCCTCAACAACAAGCATCTGAAGAAAGAAACGACTATGGCAACCAGCCCAGAGGCGATTCAATCCATGAATCCAGACAGTCTAACTTTCCAAGACCCCCAAGTGGCCCAAGCGGAAACGGGAATCAAAGAGGTAATGCTAGAGATGGCTATGATAACCCCCACAGAGACGGTAGAAGAAACAACTTGCCCAAGGGACCAAGAAGAGCACCTCCATCTGGTCCATCTGGAGGCAACGGTAACGGTAATGGTAACGGAAACAGAAGACACAGAAGAGGTGGGAGAGACAGAGGAGACAGAGGATACCATCCATACAGCAGAGGTGGAGGTGGAGGTGGAAGAAGAGATCGCCAATAAAACTAAATAATGAATAAAATTCCTGGTCGATGACAGTATGTAGATTCTACATGGCCTTTCAATGCGGCTATGAGAAGATGTTCCCAAAAATAGTAAGCAGTTTGTATATACATAATCACGAGTTGTAACGGCTCCTGTGCTTTAGAAGGTATCTCGCTTTCGGGTGTATTGAAGCATGGAAATTATAACAGTTAAGCTTTGATACATATTTATTTTCAAGAATTGAATACTGTCATGAATTGAACATGAAAATAATCTTGGTCAGATTGCATAATAATAAATTTGAATTGTATGTAGAAAAGAACAAGGAATAGGTCATTATCCAAGCGGGGTATTACGAAAGCTAGAAGTTATGTTTCAGATATTGTAATTCTGGATCAATATGGTGTACTTATCTTTGAGATAAACATTTTCCTCGTGGCATTGGATTCAGATATCTATGATCCTCCGCAAAAATAGTCCATCCAATAACCATACTTTATTGTTGAGAGATTAAATCATGAATGTAATCTGTAATTTCCTTTAACATAAATTGATGAAGCAGACATGGAAATTGCCCTTAATTCATCACCTCTACCGATAGTGAACATGATTGTTAGCATCGAGCAGAACAGATGAGTAGAGTGAAGGCAAAAATAAGTTCTACTGGATGTTCGAGGAACCTGCTGACCTGTAAAGTGTATCCTATGAACCAGCCATACTACAGATCGGTCTACTGTCCAATTCTAAGTAGAATTCTATTACCAATATTGAGTCTATAAAAAGGCCAGCGGTCCAGGCTGCGCCAGCAAGCTCATCTTCTCTTGGATGGCCTTGCATTCTTTTCCTTTCTCTTCTCCTTAATGTTTCTGTTCTTTCTGATTTGCTCGGTGCTTCTGATTTCTTGTTGCTGTCCAGGCTTGTTGTATCCCTTGACCCTAATTCCCGAGTCCATGGCCTTCTCGACCTTCTTCTTCTGCTTGTGGTAGTCGTCTCTGAACTTGTCGGGCAACTTGGGAGCGGCTGTCTTCTTGTGCTTGAATCTCTTGTCGTTGGCACCTGCATCGGTCTTTTCGATGGCTCCGTTTCTAGCAGGCTGGAGATTCCGTTGCTTTCTCCATTCGTCGAACCGTCCCGATCTGTAGGTGGCTGGGATCTTGTTACCACTCTCTCCAATGATGTACTTCTTGTCGGTGGACTGGGAGTTGATGTACTTACCCTTCTTGGTGTCCCATCTCATGACTTGTCTATTCAGCGACAGTTCGTCGTTCTGCAAGTCGAAGGTTGCGTTGGAGGCCTCGTTGGCGAACGAGGAGTTGATGGTCAATTGCTTGTCCTGGATGGACGAGGCTGGGGCGTAGTGGCTCAAGAAGAATTGAGGATCTCTGAACGACTTCTTTTCCTTCTTCTTGGACTCGATGATGTCATCAGCATCCTCAAAAGCATCCTGCAACTCGTCCTCGTTGACCTGGGCCGAGTAACCGACTTCTCCCGACTCCTTTTTGAAGATTTCGTCTTCAATACCGTGGGTCAAGCCGGCAATTCTCTCTTTTTCCAACAATTCCCTCCTTTCCTTGGCTCTTCTCTGAATAGGAGCAAGCTGTCTTCTTCTCTTGTTCATAAACTCCACCATGCTGTTCTCGTCCCTGTCGTTACCCTTCTTGTTGAACTCGAACACGGTTTCCTTCGAGTATCTGGCGTTCAATTTTTCTAAAAACCGTTCCTTCTCCTTCTCTAAGTTGGGGCCAAACAACAAGTGCTGGTCGTCCCACGAGCCGGTTTCCATGATTTCCTTGCACCTCTTCAATGACTCCTGCGAGGCAGCTTGTCTGGTACGGTAGAACAACTTTTCAGCCTTGATGGAAACGTCCTTTATCACTCCAAGCTCGTAATCATTGCGGAGCAAGTTCTCGTACAACTCCTGGAAGGTCTCCACGTCGAGTCTGGGGATGGCACCCACCACCAAACGGTCGATGTACGACACTTTTGGAGCCACATAGGCACTTCCCTGTTTTTCCTTGAGAATTCGGGACTTTTCCTCAAACATTGACGTCAATAGCACCTTCTTTCCCAAGAACAACTCGAGATCAAGTAAGTAGGGCAACTCCTTCTCATTGACAAGTGAGTAGGCCCAACCAGTGTTACCTGCTCTGGCAGTTCTACCCACTCTGTGGATGAAAATCTTCGAGGATGCTGGCAACGAGAAGTTGATGACGTTTGCCAACACGGGAATATCGATACCACGAGCTGCCACGTCGGTGACCACCAACACGTTGGTGACTCCAATACGGAACTGGTAGAGTTGGTTCTTTCTGGCGTGCTGGTCAAGCGTACCGTAGATATACGACACCAAATAGCCTGCGTCCTTCAACAAGGTGGTGATATATTCGACGTGGTGCTTGGTGGGTACGAACACGATGGTAGACTTCTCAGAAGGAAGCACGTTGGCAGGAGGCAACCGTTCCTTCTTGAACTTGAATCTGGTGCGCTTTCCGTTGACTTCCTGCGCTTCCTCCTCCTCGTCCTCGTCGTTGGACCGTTTTTCCATGTCTTTTAATTTCTTCAACTGCTCAGGCGTACCCAACGGCAATTTAATCACCTCCTGGAGCACGTACAACAAGTTGGCCTCCTTCTCGTTCTTCTTGGAGGTGAAAAAGGCCATCTGTAACTCGTCAGAAACCTTAGTCTCTGCGTCCAATCTGACCAAAACTGGCGACGTCAAGCCAGCCTTGGCAAAATCAACCAACGACCGAGGCAAAGTGGCAGAGAACAACAACGACTGTCTCTGTGGGGGTAATGCGGCCAAGAGCTCGTTCAACTGCTCGGCAAAACCCATTTCGAACAATCTGTCAGCCTCGTCAAAAACGATATATTCCACCGTTTTTAAGTCCATGTTCATTTCGACTTTTAAATGCAAGAATCTCCCCGGAGTGGCCACGATCACGTCGGGGTTGGACATCACCGACGAGAACTGCTCCTCCAACGACTCACCACCCACCAAAACGATGGATCTGAGGTCGGTTCCTCTACTGAATTCCTTAACCTGCTTGAAAGTTTGCGAGGCCAATTCTCTGGAGGGCGACAAGATAATTGCCCTGGCACCCACACGAGGACTGTGGGACTTCAATTTCTCCACCAATGGCAAGGTGAAGGCTGCAGTTTTACCGGAACCGGTTCTGGCCATACCCACCACGTCTCTGTTTTCCATGATCAACGGGATGGTTTTCCGCTGGATGGGCGTAGGCTGACGATATCCCTTCTTGGAGATGTTGGTGAGCAAGAACTTGGAGAAACCGAACGATGCAAAAGAGCCTGCCTTGGCCTTTTTGGCTTGGGGATTGTTGGCAGTGAAGTATGCGCTCAAGTCCTTGGCTTCCAGCTTGGTTGTGCTTTCGTCATCCTCGTTGTCCGACAATTCTAACGATGGAAACGCAGACTGGCCTATGGCTGTGCCATGGTTGGACTTCTGCTTCTTCTTGGATGGTTTTTGTTGTTCTTCGTCTTCGTCGTCGCTGGAAATTATGTCCTGAATTTCCTGGTTTTCTTCCTCGGACGAGTACTCGCTGTCCGAGTCGTTTGCTAACGCAAGCGACTTGGTAATGTCGTAATCCAGCTCACTATCAGACATGGTTGTGGAAGTGATCTCATCTCATCCCGTGAAAAATTAATGGGGAGCATCACGTGACGAAACTTGGTATCAGCGGTAGGTGCACGCCGGAGGATCGACTCTTTTATAGTAGCTCAATGACTTCGAATCATGGCGACTCCAGAAAGCAGAGGCAGCACAGAAGGGAGTCTGGGCCTAAAAAGCGCAAGGGTGGGCACATCCAATTGAAGAATAAATTTCATTTCCCCAAACTTGTGTAGAAAGGTGAATGGCAAGGAGAGTGATTGCATTTCTTCCCAAGTAGAGGAAATACGATTGGGAGGAAGTTCGAGGGTTCCCGTTGGAAAATCAATTCCAGTCTCACTGTGGGTGCATTTCATCAGGCACATCCAAAATCTGAGGGGGTGTCACGATAAAGGTGCGTTCGAGTGAAATGAGGTAAAATTAGTACCGATACGGTTTAAATGAAATTCGGTATTTTTTCGGAGTTGTTGACAAAACGTATCGAAAACCGAAGTGGGAGGGGCCCAAAGCATATGGATCCCCTCTTCTCTAATTGTACAATAGTGCTAGTGGTATATACCCGGGGATAATAGCAAAAAATATTAAAAGTTGGAAATGGAAGCATGGGCCGTGTATTGTGCAGCCCACCGAGGGGTGGTGTGGTGGGGGTTGTCTGATTGGTGTTCTGCCAATTTGGGACGAGGTTGCAAATAATCTAGCATTCAGCCTCAAAGAATGTTATTGTCATGTGAATTGCATGCCTAAAGTGAGCCAATCGCAACCAGTAAACACGGTGCGGCAGCCCTGTCATGCACCCGACGCTGACAGGTTGGGCCCATCCTGGAATTGGCAGTGACAGCTGGTTATGACCCCAACAGGGCCCACACGTGACAGGACCGCCCTCCCAGATCAAGCTGCCACTTGTACGAGGCAGACTCGTGAATGAGGTACGTCGCTTGTAAGCGCAACTGCGTTGTGTCAAGGGGTTGGCGCGAGGTGCTGCCCTGGATCAGGCCCAGGTTCGGCTATCATGCCCAGTTGCGCATGTGTCAGCATTGCCCCATTCCGGGATTCGGGATTCAAGTGGAACTAAAGTTTCGGGCCAACTTTGAAGCTTAAACAGCGACATGTTCCGGAGATAGTATAGCCGATAACATAAAGGCAGCGAAGCGCGTTCGAGTAACTGAAAGCTTAAGTTGGTTACGGAGAACGCAGATAGGCTAATGTGCGTAGCCAGCACGAGCGGATCGAACACGAGGCTGGGGGAGGATGGCCAGGTAGAGGAGGCCGTACCAGGGTGGCTTTATCGCCGTATCGGCACTGGCGTGGAATTCACCGGCTCAACTGCTGCACAGGCACCTTTAATGCCCAAGTAGGAAAGGTTTGACCCGAGATTATTTTGGCACAAGCCTCCACGGAGGTAAGCGACCGCCCAAAAAATGTTAAACGAGGGGAAGCGAGAGCCAGAAAATTCGATGGTGTAGACAATAGATAATAGATTGCGCATGCCGAAGAATCTAAACCGGCACCACGGATCCTTGGTCCAAATTTTCACAGGATTCCAGCGAGTGAAATGGTAAATCTCATGCACCAGTTAGAGTGGATTTCAGGCTGCCAGGTTCTATGCCGGGTGCGCATTCTCCGATGTTTGGGGGTTTAGCGAATATGTGTGGCCCGCATGCAGGCTTCCACGGACACGCGGAGTTTACTGGGGGTTTAGCGGGGATTACCTCAATGCGGCCGAACAATCGTGGCCGGGCTCGGTCCCCCACGCCAAAACAGGCCATGGCCGCCATGTGCTCCCTATCGCCATCCGCTTCTAGCTGTGGATCACGCATAGCCCTTCTATCGTGATACGCGCCGGGCGGATTCACGGCTAGCCCTCGCCTAAACGGCAGCTACCAATAGCTTCCCCCCCTAGTCCTACGACAATCGAGATAATATCCCATCACAATACCAGCGGGGTCCTCATGTAGCTGAAATAGGAACAATAAGCGTACAATCAGAGGTGAAACTGTGGAATGAGCGCTTCTGGCAGCATCCCAGGGCCATAACCGTGCACTAACGGGAGAAATAGCCTACGCATGATGCCGGAGCCGCAAGTCCAATAGAGTTGGGGGGTGCCAAATAAGCTACATCGACATGACCAGTCTATGCACCCAAGAGAATCTGGCGACAGGTGCAACAATCATGCCTGGGCAGGTTGGTGCTTGGAGCTGAGACATCAGTCCCAAACGAGCACTGCAGCTCCACGGATTTAGTGCTTGTGTCAGGATCGTGCCTAACCTTCCGCAGATCTGGAATTGGACCGTCATGCTCAAGGGGAGCAGCCGGATTGAGTGGTTGGCAATTTCATTTAGTTGTGCTTCTCCGGCAATAAGCGCATGGGGGCGAAAAGAAACGCTAGCTAAACTTTGTTTCTCGGAGATGGTGCCCACAATTACGAAATGTGATCATGAGGTTTATGTAATCGCTAAACTGAGCGAGAGTATTGTCCCTGCGATTTACTGGCAATGCAGATTTAATATTTATTAGTGCATAAGAATATTTTAACCGGATTCACCTACAGAAATAGCGTGGGGGTTCTTTTTTACGGAGCCTAGATACACGAACTCAAACTAACTTTGATAACCTTCGATTTCAAACTCTATTCCATGTAATGCGGAGGTGTATAAAATTTGGAATATTTTAACTCCTGGTACTGATTTCTTAGCCTTCGGGATTTCTCCCAACAAAATGACATGAAACCGCCGTGGCAACCGGTGCGGAATAGACAAAAACCCGAAGTGCGGAATAACAGGATCTACAGATTCTGAAACCAGGCCGGAATAGACAAGAGTGGAAATTGACATCTGGTGGTGAAACCCTGCGCGCGAGGCCCACGGACGAAGGACTAACGAACACTCCCATGCGTTTGTTACACACAAACGATCAGGGCAAGGAGAAACTGAATACATAGCATGGCATGGCATGACAGGGCGTTACATAACCCTTGACGCAAAGTATGGGTTGTCTACATGCATTTCCGCAATTTGCGACATCATGAAATCTCATAAACTTGCTATTTTTTGGTGTTCCGTTTCTATTGATCGGATTCGGAAATGGTACTGCTGGGCCATATAGTTCTTGGGCTACTTTGCTGTATTCTGGACAATCGCATCCTTAACTTCGGCATGGATATATGTAGCTTGCAGAAATCCCTACCACCAAGAAAATACAGGGGGCCCTAAGGTTTAGCCAGATTGCCCTTCGTAGATTGCCATAAAATTTATGGAAGGGAAAAACCCTAAATTTAGGAGCCAGGAGACCACATCTGAGGCATCCAGGCGCATGGCACTAGAGGTGAAAGAGACGTATATCTATATATATAAATGATCTGGTAATCCTACCGTCCAAACCGTTTGAGGAGCGATCGTTAGTCGATGGGCAGATTGTATGCACGGTGAAATTTCTTGTTTTGGGTTGATGATGAACAATTCTCAGTTATCATCATATTGTTGGGATTGAAATAGTATTTTTTCTTTCAGGAACGCAATATTGAAACAGAGACTTGGCCTTTCGACTAGGCTCCTGTGACATCGCCGAAAGCGAAGTAAGGATAGGAGCGGATGAGATCAAAGTAAAATAATTACAAAAAGATCCAGCAGGCAAGAATAGGCGCGAAATATTTGTGCATGACAAGAGCGCATAACCAACAAAAAGATCAGCCTGGACAAGACTTGAGTTAGAAGCGCAACAACTGCAAAGTGACAATAAGGGTAAAAAGGTGGTGCCAGATGCATTGTCGTATTCTGCACAGTATGCGGATAACTCCGCTAGTAGGCACCAATACGAAAACCTCTAATGCAGTTTAAGGGTTTCCGATATTGACACGGGGATTAAGGAGAACCCATGTTTCAAACAAGGTTTGCCAAACTCTATTTCGAACAAACCATAAATGATGGGGATGAGACTCGATGTGGGCCATCGCCTTGGTGGCAATCGGTTGCACGATGATATTTAGGCTAATAGTTAAGCAATAATATCCACAAAATGAGGCAATTGTTACGTTTCGGTTAGAATTGAAATGTTTGCGCAAGCTGTACTAACTGCACAAAATGGAAAAAATGCGCGATGTAAGATGTGGTGGGGCTGGTGTTCATATCCAGTGCTCCCTAATCCTGCGGTGGTGAATAATATATTATATTTTATCTGTATGATTCATATATCTGAACTAGTATAAGCTTTCTTTTCTCCTTTCATCGACCCACAGCTTGCATGTACAGTTTCAAGCCGTGTGTGACTTCAGTATGTGGGTGTCGAGAGGGCTGACAGAGCTCAGGCAACGAGATTGTTAGCACAGGTTGGTCCGAACCCCTATGCGACACAAAGCCGAGTGCCCAGCAATCTCCAGATGGCCTCATTCCCTCACCAGCGAAAACTCAACCCTGCCCCCGAAATATTCCTGGAAGTATGTGAAAACCTGTACGTGCCTCTAAAAAATAAATTATCAATCTACAAAATGCACACAAAATAAACAAAGAACTCAAAGTAAAAGAAGCTAAAGAACAAGTTTAACCAGTTGGCGTGGCGGTTTGTAGTGGTCGCGGTCGGAAACGAAGTCGGAACATGCATTACGGTTGTCTAAAATTTATAACTCCATTAAATATATATTGATATATCCGGAACTATTTCTATGTCAATTTTTGCCTGAGCCTCCACCACCAGTATCCTGACTTTGACTTTTGTCCCAACCACACCCTAAGCAGTGCTTGTCCTTCACCACCACCTTGATCCCCCACCGCACCTTTCATCCACCTGACCAACCTTATGTCCCATCCATAATGACTCAACTTCCTTCAGTGTCGGAATTGATGATCAAGTCCTCCAAAGACAGCTCGCCCACCAGCAGCCTCCCGCTCCCTGCAGACACCAAGCCAGTGTCGGCGCCCCGTTCGCCCTCCACCATACCGCGGATCTCGTCCTCCTCATCCTTCTCCAACAAGCTCAACTACTCGTCCTCGCGGGCCAACCTCCCCCCACCGGCGCCCATCCGCAGGCTCACCGAGCCCTCCATCATGTACAACCAGACGCCCCAGGCGCCAGCGCATAGTGTGCCCCAGCATGTGTACCCTGCACCACCCACGGCCAGAGCGCCGGCGTCTGCACCAGGCCACACCCACACCCCCCATAGCACCGACTACTTCAACCAGTCGCATTACTCGCATCCCCCCACCCTCCTGTCAACTACCAGTTGAACCAACGCATGTCAACATCCTCGTCCATCGACCCGCTCACCAGAGAACCTTCCACCACCACCTACTCCACCATCAACTCCTCGCCGTCCATGAAGACCCAGGCGGTGGCCAGCGCATCCAACCTCCCACCAGCTCCCCAGTACCCCCACCCCAGCCATAGCCAAGGCACCCTGCCTACGTCAGGCGCGTCCTACCCTTACCACGAGTTCCCCCAATCGCTTCCGCAGCCGCCGCAGGCTCCACATGCGCCAGGTCCCCACGACATGAACCCTCCACCAGGCTACCCCTACTACTACCCGGTGGCACCGGTGTACCAGCAGGGTCCGCAGGGCGAGGTCCTCCACCACCAGCATGTCCAGCAGCCATACATGTACCAGGTGCCGCCAGGGGCAACCCCTGCAGGTGCCCCCGGAACTGGGTACTACCACCCCGGCATGCCGCCCCGCATGATGTCCCAGACCATGGACAACGGACTCTCGATGGTGGGCATGCAGATGGCGCCAGGAATGTATGAAGAGAATAACGCGTTGATCAACAAGCGCCGCATCATCAAGAGACGGACGCGGACTGGCTGCCTTACGTGCCGCAAGAGAAGAATCAAATGCGACGAGCGCAAGCCCACCTGCTTCAATTGCGAGCGCTCCAAGAAGGTGTGCTTGGGGTACGAGAAATTGAACGGCTTGGGCAACAAGAAGAGAAGAGACACCAGCCTCGACTTGCTCCAGGACGGCGAGGACGACGACAACGACCACGACCACGACCAGGCGCTGCTGCCGCTCCAGGAGCAGGAGGAGGCTGCGCAGGCCTCCAAGGACCAGAATGGTACTGGTGACCATTCTGGCGCAAGCCCCACCGACTCCAAAGTGTCGGTGCATAACTTGATCAAGTAGGCGGGTGCATTGTGCATTGTTCAGTTCGTCATGGCATAACATTTTCGGGCTGGCGCAACCAGAATCAGCGGGGCTTGCGCCCTGCTTGTAACATTAATATCTGTCACAATACTTCTATAGCTTATTGTATACTATGCGAGCTCCGCACCTAATAATACACAGTTAAATACACACAGTTAACAATCCTCCATAGCACTGGCGGTCCAGTCTGGAGGCCACGTGACTCTCACTCTGGTGAGCTCTGGTTCCTGCTGCACCGAACAATAATGGATCTGGCTCTAGTGCGGTGCTGCCTATAATCGCCAGACACAATCCACTATTGTAGCTGTGGGTTGGTGCCCCACCATGAGTTAGCGCCGCCAGCATGTAGTTGGTGCAGGAAGCGTATTGCCCCACCGGGCACCTGGGCCCATCCAGCCCGGACTGGACGACCCGGCGGCTGGGCATTTCGGTTCGTATTGAGTAACTGCCGAAGATCCAAGCCGCCCCAGATGCCCCAATGACCATCGACCACATGGGGTTTTGCCGGGCTTTGCACGGGGACAGCCTGAGCCTCTATTATGCGAGCCGTAAATCCAGCACCAGATGCGTCGTGAGATCTGTCGGCTGTTCCAACCGACAGTGTGACTCAACTTTAAATGGAGGAGATAAGCGACAGCATGTGGTGCTGGCGGCGCTTTCTGTTTGGTGGAGCATGGGGCATGCAGATGTGGTACTCGCAAGGGTTTCCCTTCCACGGCTCTTGCCGCGAGAGTCCTGCTCGTAATGGATGGGCGTCGCTGCCCTACCCAACCGCCCCTCAACGAGGCTGTGCCAGCCTTGCAGGATTGGGGGATCCTCCACGATTGTCTCTTGGCTACATGCACTATTCTCGCTTGATAATATCGGCCCAGATCTCGGGCAAATCTTCCACGGCAAGTCTAACTTGCACTAGTGCATGTACTGCACGCTAGCGCTGGGCCCACTTCAAGTAGTGCAACTAGTGCAGCCAGTGCAACTAGTGCAGCCAGTGCAACCACAGGATGTCGCACCACGCAGCCCCCGCGCCTCGCTAAGCGCACACGACAAATGTCCACCCGTCGTGCCCAGCCAATATCGCTCGGACATCTTTCTCGACTTATCGGCATCGCTTCCTTATCTTGCTAGTGACACGTATCATACCCTGCACCTCCCTGTGCCATCCTATCACTGGTCCCCATTTTCCCATTCTGTGCTGGTGAACTAACCCCAGCCACCCTGTCCCCCCTACCATGGTCAAAGCCCGCAAGGTGGCCGTTGTCGGCTCTCGTTCAGTAGGTAAGTCATCCATGACTGTTCGCTTCGTGGAAGACCGGTTCGTGGACTCGTACTACCCCACCATCGAGAACCATTTCTCCAGAACCATCACCTATAACAGCCAGGAGTACGCCATCGAAATCTTGGACACTGCTGGCCAGGACGAATTCAGCATCATGAATGAAAAACATTTGATCGGCAACCACGGCTACTTGTTGGTGTACTCGGTGACGTCGCGCCAGTCGTTCGAGCTCATCGAGGTGATCCGTGACAAGATCTTGAACTCGATCGGAACGGACGACATCCCTCTCATTCTCGTGGGCAACAAGTGCGATTTGAACTACCAGAGGCAGGTGGAAACTGCCGAGGGCGAGGCGTTGGCCAAGTCGTTCAAGTGCAAGTTTCTCGAGTCGTCGGTCAAGGACAACTTGAACATCGACAGTGCGTTCGAGGACTTGCTCGAGGCCATCGAAAACATCCAAAACCCCACCGTCAAACAGGACGACAAATGCGCCATCATGTGATGGCTGGGTGCTAATGATTCACGGTTTCTTTGTATAGATTTCTGGTTATTTATTGTTATGTGACGAGTGTAGATGGGGTGTTTCGAGGCGGTTTCCACGGAGCTGCTTAGGAGGCTACCTCCATTATTGAGCTTAATGGTGTGTTTCCATGATTTGGTAGCTCTCAGTGGCTTTTTATTTGGTAGCATCCAGCGTGGCAGCTTTGGTAGCTTTCCATATGGTAGCTTTCAATCTGGTAGAGTCGAGTCTGCAAGTCTGGAGCTCCCATTCTGCCTTGTATTAGTGCCTTTCTCCATTCTCTGGCTTCCTCCAGGTACGAGAAAAGATAATCCAGGGCAGATATGAGCTAAAAGAGGAATACGCTACAAGGGCCTGACAAGACGGATAATATGGAGAGCAAGAAGAGGAAAAAAAAACCAGCCAAGTATCCAGGAGGTTCAGAGATCTTTGGGAAAACAGAAGGGCAATCAAAGGCATAGAATTCGCTATTCAGTTTTGCATCCTGTTGGCCATTTGGCCTTTGGCTAAAAAAAGGTGAGGACAGGTCGAGAGGTAATTTGGGAAAATCAAGAAAGCCATCGTATCTTCTCAAGCGTCTCGCACTTGGTCTTATTATTGGAAAAGTAACAAGATGGAGTGCTCCAAAAGAGACTCGCCTGGCGAACTACAATGACCAAGGAAAGCGACCACCACGAACCAACCTGGAGTCAGTCTATGTACCATACACATATTTATTATGCCACAGAATAAAATAACGTCACCTTTCAAGCCGAACAGCGAGGTTATTTTAACCCAAAGGCGGACTTATACAGAACTGGCATTTTACTAGGTGTCCAGATGAATGACAAAGTCGACTGCGAGATACGAGCCTTCGAGAAGATATTGGCGGATTCGAGATCGGACCGTAAGTACGAATTCAAGAATATTGAAGCGAGCACGGAAATGCTGTCTCTTTAGGGAAAATAGTTACGAGGTGACTTCTAGAAGATGTACTTGGGAAATAAAACCATACGGCTCCATGCACTACACGAAGCATACCTGGGCACCGAGCAAGCTATCGAATTGGGATATTCCAGCGGATGGAAGATGGAGGTTAATATTAATCTGCTGTGGATTTATGTGCCACTAGCAGATTAAAATTAGTTAATGTATTACCGTATGCAAAATAACCTATATCAGGGTATAGTTTATTTTGACACATCATGAAAAGAAAATTTCTTAGAGCCTCTTATGAGGCAAAGAAAACCCTACGGACGAGCGGAACACTTAAACATCTTGCTAGGCTGTCCAAATGACGTTTCCTGGTGTATACGAGTTGAATTTTGACGGATTTCCTATTTTGATCTGCATCCGGTTCTATTTTCCTACACCATTTTACGAATAGCCATTGCAGCTTAGATGCTGTCATGAGTACCTCGTGAAGAACAAACTCTCCTGGCTTTGGCAGGGCTGGTACTAGGATTCTACAAGCTGGATAGACAGTATTGCAGACCTCCTTACTAATTTTCATGTACAGTTTAATTCATTCATACCTGCACTAAAAAACTGAAACAAGCTGCAACATACAAGGCATAGTCAGCAAGAGCACTCGCTAAGCGTAACCTTTATTGTATGTAACAGTGCCTTGCTCAATTGCGATTTCCGAAGTTGCAGCCTGGTACAGTGGTAGCATGCCCGCAATATGCTGATATTATTTATGCCCGACAATTTTTTCAAGTAGAGCTGACTATGACAAGGTTAGAAATTTTTTCACAGCATGCCTGGTTTAAGTGACTTATGACAAGCTGCAGAAATTTTGGATCATCTACATGCACGAAAAACCCCAGTATTGGCCTCGTAATGTCCGGCCCCTCGCTGTCATGGCCGACACGGCACACCTGTTTAGGCCATATTTTCAGATGTGTTTCATGACACTTGGAGGTAATATCTTACATGAGGTGACAGGTTGATGTGGTTTATGACATGACAGAAAATATCAACTAGCAATAACTCGGGCAATTCCGTTCCAGTAGCCTCGAAATACTGGCCATCTCGCTCCTCTGCCTCTGGCCGACACTGCGACACCTGTGTCGCGCTCCCAGCCAAGGAGGTTGCAATCGTGGGCCTCACATAGCGCTGTCCTCGTCCCCTGTTACCATGGGCTCCACACAACCGGTCGAACCCCGGAAGAAGAAGCCCAAAACCAAGCCCGGGCCCTTGTACTACCAGGACGACACCATTCCCTACGACTACATCGTCATCGTCGATGCCGGATCCAAAGGCTCGCGGGTGTATGTCTACAACTGGATCAATCCCACGTATGCCTTGCAGAATGGCCTCGACTTTAAGGCCAGCATCCGTCCAGCTTCCAGTGGTCTGGACGTTCCCGACCCCGTGCGGTTGCCCAAGGTAGCCAGCCACAAGAAATGGCACCGCAAGATCGTACCAGGCATTTCGTCCTTCAGCGAGAGTCCGCAGAAAATCGGAAAGCACCACTTGAAGGACATCTTGCAGTTGGCCAGTGCGGTGGTGCCCAAGTCCCAGCACCACCGAACGCCCATCTTTGTCCACTCCACTGCTGGAATGAGGCTCTTGACTCCCACAGGCCAGCAGGAGATTCTAGATAGCATCTGCTCTTACATCACTGGGAACTCCGACTTCTATTTGCCAGAGTGTTCCACCCACATCAACGTGCTCACAGGTGATGTAGAGGGACTCTACGGCTGGCTCTCTATCAACTACATGAATGGAGCACTCGATCATCCTGACCAGCACCAGCATGGAAAAAACCATACCACTTACGGGTTGTTGGACATGGGCGGTGCGTCCACACAGGTGGTGTTCCAGCCCAATTCCACGGAGACGGACGAGCATCGGAACTTTCTCTATAAGATCAAGTTGCGCCAGATGCCTGTCAAAAGTACGTCTGATGGAAAAAGCGACAAGACCCCAGACGGAGATGAGAAAAGGGACATGCTGCTTGGTGCATTGACAGCTGATAGACGTGAAGATGCGCAAAGCGACACGGACAATGGCACCAGCGACAGTACTTCCGAGCCTGTCCAACCTTCCCAAGATGGGCCCACTGTGGGGCACTACACCTTGCCTGAAAGCACCCACTTTGATGTTTTTTCCGATTCGTTCTTGGGATTCGGAATGTACCAGGCACACAACAGATACTTGTCGTCTTTAGTCAGCGAGTACAAGAACGAGCACGGCATCCACGATGAAAATGGCCACACGTCGAGACTCCGTTCTCCCGTGCCCGACCCATGCCTTCCCATCGGATACACCACCTCCATCAAGATTAATGATGTGACATTTGATTTCACTGGTGCGAGCAACTTCCTAACATGCATGCAGAAGATCTTTCCTATTCTTCTGCACAACGACCACACCACCGAGGACTCCAGCTGCAAGCAGTTCAGCGAGGACAACCAGGTCAGCACATGCTTGTTGAACGATTTGATTCCTGCTTTTGACTTTGACGTAAACCATTTCATAGCTGTGAGTGGCTACTGGGATGCAATTACCAATTTATTGTCGTACGAAACTGGAGAGGCACCAGGCAAGAAGGATCCAGTGGAGAACCAGCAGGCTCACGATACAGACCCGTCCAAGTCCCAACTGCAGCAGTCTGAAGAGTCCAGCACGAACGACCAACTGAAAAGGTCCAAGCACTCAAAAGAATCCAAAAACAAGGATCAGCTGAAGGAGGAATCCAACTCCTCCGCTTCCAAGGAGGACACCTACGACTACGCGTTGATTTATCAAGAAACAACCAAGGTTTGCTCCAAGTCGTTCATCTCTTTGATGCAATTGAACGACGCAAAAAAGGACAAGTACAAGCTCGAGGAGCACGAGCTCGCCGAGCTCTGCTTCAAGTCATCGTGGATCTTGAACTTCTTGCATTTGGGGCTTGGGTTTCCACGCTTTGGCATCGACGAGCGTCCCAACAAAGACAACAAATTCAAGTCATTGCAGTTGGTAGAGGAGTTGGAAGGGTCGTCGTTCTCATGGACCCTAGGACGGGCCATTCTTTATGCCAACGATGAGTACATTCAAGCCTTCAACAATTACACCATCAAGGAAATGAATTTGTCGGAAGAAGAGCAAAACCCCAACTACGAGAACAGCGTCTTGCTCGAGCGTCCAGGCTTCTTCCATACCGCCTCTCCCAACGTGTACAAATTTGGAGCAGAGCAGGATGGAATTGCTCCTAGACCACAGTTTGTCAAACCCAGGGGTGATGAAAAGTACCACTTTTTCGATTATGAGAACCAATACTCGTCGTCCAACGGCGAGCTGGTGTGGAACATAAAACCGCACCGGTGGTACGGCATTTTTATCTTTATGTTCTTGTCTGGAATAATTGTGTGGTTGATGGTAGGAACTGACGGCCGGAGAGTCTTGTTTTCAAGCCTCAGGCTGAGGGTAGCAAAAGCCTCGCAGGCTGTGCAAAAGCTCGTCGGGAGAGGGTCGACCACGCAGTACACCAGGGTGGGCACGACTGGTGCTGACATCGAAGCTGCCGAATACGAGCTCGATGACGTACCCGTCGAGGGGAGCTCTCAGTTCCAAATCGATAGCGATGGTGAGTAGAAGTATATCCGAGTAGAAAAAAGGACGTTGTCTTCATGGATTTGGAGAGCCTTTTTCACTAATGTAAATTAGACAATGTTGCCGAAAGCTGTTCATTGATTGATAGCCGCAACATAAGGGTCGAGCAGCCAAGCTTTACTATCGGATCCAGCTACATTCCTGGATCAGACATCCGTCGTATGTCTATTTTACGTCCTCAGCCACCGAACATATTCTGAACGTGATTTCTGATCTGGATCCAGAGCCAGTCTTGGCTCTTTCGAAAATAGTCTGTAGTAAGGTGGTCTAGATGACACACTTTAAGGACCATCCTACTATTTCAACGGCGAGTTTAGGCTGAAAAACCCTTTGGAATTGGTTGGACTGAAATTAGTGATTCTGAAATTAGTCTATAGTTAAATTAGTGTTCTGAAATTGGACGTTGTGAAATTAGTTATGAATCCCGTTGGAACGAGATGGGCATATGATCGCAAGGGACTGGGAAGGTTGTAGCGAAGCTGAATGCATAAAAGCATGGTTAGTATAGATACCCTTAGTAAAGTATAAGCGACACCTAACTGTAACGCAATCATAGCCGCGAATCACCGAAAAACAACTCGGCCACCCGACTGCAAATTAGCCAGCCAGAAATGACAATAATTCAAATCTAACTAGCCCATTTACCTTGAAGTCTTGCGGAGAGTTGCACAGTCAATGGCTCCGCTGAAGATGTACCTTCTTGGCCGATTCTGGAAATTCCTAGAATAAAAACCACTCTGTCTTGAATGCTAGAAATTTCAGCCAGGACATAGCAATCTGCCCCGTCTGTCGATTTCGTCTCTGCTGTTACCTCCCATCCATCATCTCCAACTACTTTTTGGATGCCCACAACCGCATGTTACTTTTCTTCATATTGGCTATTTTACATCTCTACTGGTGCAATATGTGATTTATGCCTGGTACTTGCCGAAACACACCGTGCTGTTGACGCCTCCGAACCCGAACGAGTTGCACAAGGCATAGTCGATGTTCTTGCTCTTACTCTCGTGGGGCGTATAGTCGAATTTGGCGAACTTGGCCGGGTCGTCGCCTCCTTTGTGGCCGCCAACGATGTCTAAGTTCAAGGTAGGCGGCACCACCGAGTCATGGATGGCCTTGATGGTGAATATGGACTCCACGGCGCCGGCTGCCCCTAGAAGATGGCCCACAGACGATTTGGTCGACGACACCGACAATTGTTTATCGTCACAGCCTTCGAACAACCGCACGATGGCGTTGTTCTCGGCACGGTCACCAATCACGGTTGACGTGGCATGGGCGTTGACGTAGTCGATTTGATGGGGCTGGAGCCCACTACGCTTTACCGCCATTTCCATGGAACGGAACGCACCGTCGCCGTCCTCCTTTGGTGCTGTGATGTGATGGGCATCTCCCGAGAGCCCGTAGCCCTTGATCTCGGCGTAGATAGCGTTGGGGTCCACGCCACGAGCCTTTGCGTGGTCCAAGCTCTCGAGAATCATGATTCCGCACCCTTCGCTGAGGACGAATCCGTTACGACGGGCATCGAAGGGTCTACTGGCACCCTCAGGGTCGTCGTTGAAGTCTGTCACCACAGATCGTGCTCGTGCAAACCCTGCCAAAGCCAACGGATGGATCGAGCTCTCTGTACCACCACACACCATGATGTCGGCATAGCCATTCTGAATGAAGTTGTAGGCGTCTCCCACTGCGTGTAGACCCGTGGCACACGCGGTAGACACCGTGTGGAGGGGTCCCTGGAGTCCGTGCTTGATGGAGATGTTTCCTGCCGCCATGTTGGTCAACAACTTGGGAATGAACAATGGCTGGACCTTCTTGTAGCCGCCAGTAGTGAAGCTGGTGGCATTGTCATGGATGTCGTGGAAGGAGCCGATTCCACTACCAACTGCCACGCCAAAACGGGTTTTGTCAGTTTGTTGCATGTCAACTTTGGCGTCTGTGAGCGCTTCCTGAGTAGCCGCCATGGCGTACTGAGCAAAGAGAGCCAAGCGCCTGGACTCTGCCTTATCTAGATGATCTTCGCTGTTCCATTGAGGTACTTTTCCTATCACTTTGCAGGGGATGTCTTTCCAGCCGCCAGACTGGTAGTCTGGAAGTGTTTTAGTGGAAACCAACCCGCTTTTTCCGGCAAGAAGGTTGGCCCAGGTAGGAGTAACGCCAACACCTAGTGGCGTGATCATTCCAAGCCCAGTGACAACTACTCGGGACATGGTAGGTGATGGTGAAGATTGGGAGTAGTATTAAAGATGGGGAAGGGCAGGAGTTAGCGGGAAGATGGGGAGGTAGTGCGGGCGGCGGGGCGGAAGTTAGCGAGAGGACCATAGGCAGCTAGCGAGAGGATCGTGCGCAGCTAGCGAGAAGATTTTGAGGCGTCGTCGGGCGCGGTGGTCGCCCCTACCGTGGCAACTAGCGAGAGCGGCACTGGGTTAGCGAGAGTGCGCGTGTGCGTGGTGGTATTTTCAAGAAACTAGCGTGTTAGCGAGGGGTGCTCCATGCCCCACCCAGGCCAAGCAATTGGTGTCTTCCAGCCAACTATTCGTTGTAAGCCTCTGTCAGTCCTCTATAACGAACTACAGTTCGCCTCTAAATCCAATGCTTGAAGCGAAGCTGGTGATTCCAGGAGAAGTTCGAACTCAAGTGGTTCGTGCTAGAGGAGCATTGAAAGGATGTACGCAATATGGATGCTGGTCTTCTGTATAGAAGCTATTGGCATTTATGGCGGTTATTTCGAGGAATGGTCCAATTGAGTTAATGACAGATCTGCAGTTCCCTGTGAATTGATTTCTCAATTGGATACTTTGCCTGGAAACCCCACTACTGAGTGCTGTTGTGTGTGCTTTCTACCATTGATGGGCATTTCCACTACTGCCCGTAATTCTGTATTCAACTGTCCTGTAGTAGCTTCTACTGAGTCAGTCCCAATTGATAGTCCAACCACGGATAACACATTGACCCGCGGATATCTGCCAACCGTGACAGGCCAAAAACGCTCTCAGCAGCCACGATAAGCCTGCCACGCTCGGAACAGCCCTATTTTGCTTCTAGAACGCTTCCAATTGCCGTATGGACCCTCTCGAAACCAACAATATCTGGCTTCTTTATGAGGCAAACTCCTACATGGTCGAGAAGCTAAAAAGCATGAGTCCGAATCGCAGAAATCTGAGGTACCCGGATTAACCTTTGTGTCTACTTCCACTAAGTAACAAACTTAAAGATAAGAAGATAAACATAATAATATCTGGAGCTGTCGCTATATGTCTACGCCTCGCTGGCGTCGCCTCGCTGGATCCCTTTGCTCCGACTCATGGTGCCATTATCTGCATGTTGTGTAGCAGTTAAGCATTCGGGAGTTTATTCGCATCTCATTGCATCATCTCAGGGCCAAATTAGATGCGTTAGCAAGCCAGATCGCAATGCAGTGGCTTTCGGAAAACGACTACCAGGTGGATTCTCCCCTGTTGCACCGCTACAGTTCGATTGTGGAACATCCAAAGCCACCAGACGGTTCTCACAACCATGAAAAAATTATCGATCCAGATAGTGGAACACCCATACTACAATACACTGCCAGAGTATCTTATCCATTTGAGGGCTTTCACCGGTTTGTCTGGTAGCGCTGTTGGGTCACTTCACCTGTCCCTTTCGGTCAAAAGAACTGACCTATTTCCGTCAGGGCCGAAGAGATCGCATCTTGCGGATCTACCATCAGATATACGCTCGTAATTATCGCCAAAACCTTCCAGCTGACCAGCGACAAACTGTTGGGTAAGTCATTGTTGCATCCACAAGGAAATATGCGACTGCGATCCCTGAGCCTGGACCCGACTATACTATTGCACCATGGATTGTTTTGAGCCTGGTGCTGCAACAATAGCACACCTCCTCGTTCCATTCGTTTGTACCCAGCCGAATGCGGAAGTGCTTCCTTTTTGACAACTTCAATTAGACTGGTTGCATGAATGCGCATATCCGCAAAATACCGACGGAATATAAGTCCTGGATACAAGTCCCACAATGCGTTCGCTCATGCATGCGTGCCCCCAGCAGCTTGGCTGCTTTGAGCAAATATTTTATAACAAACATCAGCTTATATTCGTTTCATCTATTATAATTTGGATTCGCGCTAATAGACCATACAGAAAATATCGATGTGCTATTTTGGTCCAATAATTTTATTGAGAAATTTTGAAGCGCTGCATAGCGTAAAAATATCGATATATCTCACCTTTAATCTCAAACTCATCCTCACATTTTGGGATATTTCCAAGCCGTGTCAGGAACTCCGCGGAACATAAATTTCCGAGCCCTGCTTGGAGAGTCACGGGGACTATGAAGGTGTTTCACCGATCTCTCTATTTGTCATCACAGAACACCTCCTCGTAGCATTGTAATCGCTTCTCGTCACCAACAATGAAATTGGTGCAGTTTTCTGCGATGTCAGCAGGAAACTCGTTGGCATTGAGGAACAGTATCCATTTTGCGAAATGGTCGTTGACCTGCATGCCCTCTGCTGCAGAATTAGCCGCTAAGACCGACTGGATAGTACTTCTCCTCTGTTTGAGAAACTTAAGCAATTCCGCTTTCTTCAAGTTCTGGTTGGGGTCATAACTCTTGGACTTTTTAATCTTGCGTTCGTATTGCGAGAAATCGGTGATCATCACCTTGAATTCTCTGTAGAGATTCTCTTTTTCTCGTTTGGTTAACTCCAATTCTTGAAGTCTTTCTTGATGCTGATTGAAAAACTCTTGATAATACATCTTTTTGATGTCAGATTTGAAGTCCTGGAGAATTCGGAAGTATTCAATAGGAGGTGATGGGTACTTTTGTGGCTCTGGCTCCTGAATGGGCGACGGGGAATCGGCTTTGACCTCACCCAACTGCTGTTGGACCCACCCATTGAATATTTCTTCTCTTTCCTGGATACTCTTGACAGAGTAAAATTCAGCATGCTGCACCAATTCAGAGATCAATTCCTCCTCTATCATGGGCCACGAATCGTAGATGGAGATTTTGCCTCCGAGAGACTCCAAGAGCCTTACAAATTCGTCTCTCAGACTTGTTCCAGAAATTGCATCTTCACCATCGGAAAGCGACAAGTCCAAATCTGCATTCACCTCGTCCTCCGAATCTGAGCCCTCCTCCACATGGCGTTGTTCTGAGTCCTGCGCAGACACATCACCTGTATTAATTTGTTTACCATCTTTCTCGAGTGCGGATGCTTCAAGCTCTTCATTCTCCTCTTCGTCCTCTTCTTCTTCTTCTTCTTCTTCGCTTGACGAGTAGCCTACCAAACCACCAGCAGGATGTTGCTTCTCGCCATCTGATTGTTCTGTTTCCGGCTCAGGAGATTTTATGAAGCCCTCTTCCTTAAGGAGATTGCTGATGTACTCATCTCGAGCCTCCTCGTCAACCTCTGAGTCTGAATCATGCTTGTCGTCACTATTCTCTCCTGCACTGGCTTCGTTGTCTGAGTGCTCAGTGATCTTCTCTGGAACAGCCTCTTCCTGTTTCTCATCCACGATATGTTGCTGGTTCTGGTTTTGAAGTCCCAAACCTTTCAAGCCACGGATCTTGGCAGCTAGCACTGCCACCTCGTCATACTCTATGCAATTCACGAATTCGTCCCACTCCACGGTCTCAAACCCGTATACTGTCTTGATATCATGTAGTTGCCAGTGGGAAGTTTTGAGCTTGCTGTTGAAGTAGAAATGCTTTCCTGTGGTGGTTAGAATCACGTGCCAGTGACTGTGAATGTCATCCTGACCATCCTGTAGCGGCTGGGAGTAATACGGAACGTGGTACTGCAATTGGGGAGTTCCAACAGACATGGTTGAATCAAGAAGAACGATGGGCGATGTTGAGTCACGCGCGATATGGCACGTGCCGAATGTGTGGATCGAAGGTGTAATAGCAGAGTGTGTTCTTGATCTCAGATCAGAAGCAGTCAGGGTAATGATAAGAAAGAAACTGGACCAATGATTGACTTTAAGAGCTGAAACTCAATTCGTGGGGAGAAATCGAGAGGGAGATTATTGTGAAAATTAACTGAATGAATCGCATAAAAAGAAAAGAACGATACTACATAATAGCGGTTTTTTTAGTGATTTATCAGCATGCTCAGTGATTGATCAGCATGTCGAATAGTATTAGGTGAGTACCTTAACTCTAAAATATGGTTAAGATTTTACTATAGTACTTAACTACATAAAAATACTATTTCTCAAAGAGAAACCCTAGCAGCAGGCAAAGATCTAAATTCAACAACTCAACTGTAATATGGCAGCCAAAGATGTTTGGTGTACCTAGTCACACTTGTACCTCTAGAGCTGGTAGACGTTAGAGTGGTTAATAAGTGGATAGGAGGTGAAATACTTTTAATATTCGTTTTATAAAAAAAAATTTGCTAACAGCCCTTTCTGACAAGAGGGTAACGAAGTTTCTCTCAGGGAAGAAATTAAGACTAACCAGTATGTAAGAAATACATATGAAAAGAATGAAATTTTATTATTGTCTTCCAGGCATTATTTGCTAGGATGTGTAACGTATTTTGGTCTTAAAATTTTAGGACTTTACATTCTTGTGTTGAGCAATAATTTCTTTTGCTCCAGGTGCAACAAAGGTAGATTAGTACCTAATTCTTTATCGAAATCCGTATGTACAGATGGAGGTATCTCTACATATGTGGCAGCATCAAAAAGTCAAATGCACTCCATAAATAGCTGCGAAAATACTGGCCACCCAAAGTGCAAGCCAAGGGGTGTGGTACGGGGAAACGGGGGCTGTATTGTTTAGTTAGAATCAAATTAATCAAATATTGGATCATTCCTAGCTAGCTTCCATGGATTTTGCGTTATCAGTAAACGGCCGATACTAACACCAGCAAAATTTAATTTAAGAAACTTGGTTAAACTCATACTTTGGCAACAAGCAGGGTATTTATATTATAATTTTTATGGTCCCAATTTTAATCTGAAATGATTTAATTTGCGTAACTTTAATTTCAATCGAAATCCATACGATGCTGCGTTATCGTAAAATGCCATTAAAAGGCTAGTAATGTTCATTAGCCGTCCGCAGTAATTATTGTACCATTGTTGAAACCGCTGTTCTGCCACAAAAAACTGCAGTTACAAGAGGCTCTATTACAGGTGCTCTTTGCTCTGGATTGAATAAGTTAAGTATATGTAATCCCGTGGCCTACCAGAGGCATACGAGAAGGGCGTAATGCTTCACGTGATCCGGATCACGCGGTCTCCCACCCTACGCCAGTTACGTGACATTCATTACAGGCGGGGGCCCAATGGTATTATACACAGGCAAGACTAGCTCACCAACATATTGACAGACATCTTCATGCGCTTTTTCTGGGGGTCCTCGTATCCTGGTGGCGGGGGCGCCTGGAGCGGCGTGGAGGGAGTGTAGCTGGCAGTGGAGGGGGCGTGGATCACTGCGGAGATTGCAGGCGCCTCCGGCACAAACGCGGGGGGCGCTGGCGTGGGCATCAAGTCGGAGTTGTCTATGCTTCTGCGGGTAGTGGGAGTGTCGTGCGGGTCGCCCTTGTAGTCCATGCTGGTGTCTGCAGCGTCCAAGTAGTCGTCGGATGCGTTTGTGTGCGACTCGTTGCGGCGGTACAGCTTGCGTATCCTGCTGACTGCCAACTCGGAGCCCTGGTGGAGGTTTTTGGCGTGGCGAAGCAATAAGTCTCTTCTGGAGAACGGGCGCTGGCAGATACCGCAGGTGAACGGCTTGAGTTTGTTGTGGGTCGAGAGGGTGTGTCTGGTGAGGTGTTCCTCTCTGGTGAAGGCGCGGTTGCACTGCTTGCAATTGTAGATTCTGGGATTTCCGGAGGCTGTTTTGGAGCCGTAGTTGGGCCTGGGGTGGTCCTCCGGGTAGGGAGGGCCGGTGGGGGAGACGGGGTCTGCCATGGGGGGATGCGCTTGGTGCTTGTAGTGACTGCAGGTGTCCTGGAGATATGGTGACTGCAGTTGTAGTGACTGGAGGTCTGTGGGGGCTCCAGCGAATGTCTCGTCTTGTCTGTAGGCCGTCTAGTGTGGCGGTCGTTTTGTTTCTGCTGATTTATCTTTCTATCTTGACTAATTTGCCAAACTGAACTACCGGTGCAGATTCAGCAACTATATACGAATGTGCCAATCTGGCGGTGTGTATGCCAGTCACCGTCCTATTAAATAGGAGGGGACGCTTTTGTGCGATGGCCACCCCGCATTTTTGTAAAGTGACTAGAAAGGTGGGGTACAGTGGGGGAAAGAGGGGGGGGGCCTGGGGGGAGGGGTGGCCCACGGCGGGAGTCTGCACCCAGCGCCAGGCTCCGAGACTCTGGCGCCAGTGGGGGCAAGAAGGTGGTGCCCTATCCGTCGTCCCATCGCCCACAGCCTTCCCCCACTCCTACACCTGGCCCCCACACACCTTACCCCCACCGTCCCACTAAAGCTCCCAGCCCTGCAGTGCGTGCGGTACGTGCGGTGCGGTGCGCCTCGCAAATCGCTCGCCTAACTAGGCAGGGGGCCTCCCGATTCCTGGCCAATGCAATCCTTCCCCCTCTCTCTCTGCGCACGTGACTTCCCCAATGGGGTGGCGTCGCTTCCGCCCCACCCCACGCTCCTACCGCCGAAGGTCATTATTGCGTGGAGGCTCGCCGTTGCGCTCACCGTTGTACCGTTTCTGCCCGGGGTGTACGCTTCAGGACCCTGAGAGCTCTGACTCGGGACGCCTAGCGAGGGGACCGGGTCAGCAGGGCGTGCGCTGCCCTACTAATGTCGCCCTTGCTAGTGTCGTCTTTCGGTGTCGGTTTCTGGTGTCATTGTCTGGTGTCACCTTCTGGTGCCATGGCGCCGATGCCTGGACCCCTCAGTGACGCTCATCAGCGGGGGACTCGCGGGGGGCACGTCACCTGAAGAAAGTCACGCATTCGCTTGGTTCTGGCGGGAGCTTGCGTGCAGGCAATCGAATGAGACCATTAACTAATATAACTAAAATCAGCAAAAGCTGTTTTTCTATTAACAGTTGAATTATGATTCTTGATTGTAATAACACGGGCATCTATGAATAGGTTAGTTACTATAAAATTCCCCTATGCAACAGTAATTATCACGGGCTTCTATGAATAGGTTAGTTGCTATAAAATTACCTCCTCAAATCATCGTGTAACAGTAATGAAAATCGTTTTTTTTTACTGGAAATACTAATTAATTTCCCTTTGAATATTCAGTTGGCGTCAATCTAAATAACTGAATGCTAAAACCACACTTGCAGGAAATTTAATATATTTTGAATTAGTATTAAATTAGCTTCATATTTCATATATGGTTTAATAGGTTCAACTAATCCTCAGTAACGTATTCAGTGGTAAAAAAGTAGAATTTCTATCGACTTTGTTGGACAACAGACTCGAAGTAGAAAGACTGAATACAATCTGGATCTCGACTTGATCATTTTTGTGCCCTGCCCACTATTGTATGCTTGAAACCGGTTAAAAGAGTTTGGAATTCCCAATCATGCTTGATTAAATTTGTATATTCTAATAAGCTTGCTGCTTGTATCGGATTGAATTCAAGTCACAGATTGTGAGCTAGTGAGTATGCAATTCATTTTTTTTGTTTTCGTAGTAATAATTTCGGGCCAAATCGTAGTTTCCTTTTCCCCAATAATTTTATCAGCTTTGAAGTCTCAGGATTATGGGAAGCTGTTTGCCCAGGTGTTCCAGTACTCAACATGTTGCTTCCATTGACAATTATCTTTCCAGAATACTACAAAATATTCGCTTTAATTTTTAGAACGTGTGGATGACCCATCTCTGTTAGATGCCTTGACAGTCACATCGTCAGTTTTTACCTGGACTGTCGTTTCATTGTGATCGCTGAGGTGTGTCGATATCACTTCCCATATCCCAGATGTCGCAACAGCATGGCGCATTAGCATAGCTCCAACCGAACCATTACCTGTTGAAATAATTATCGCATGATTAATAATAATGCTACGGAACTTATGTTGGAGATGAAGCGTTCTATCGGTCACGTCACAGCTATCAAGACTATAATCTTTACTAAGTAGCAGTTCTTTCAAAAACCACAGTGTTTTGCCAATTTATAGTGCTAATTCCATAGGCTTACTCAGTCAACTACTCTCTTGGGCATCTCGCTAATAGCCATCATTGGGCACGTAAGTATATATATCCCAGATACTAGTAAAGAGGGCAAGTATCAAATTGGCAAATTCGCGGCACTTTGACTAGTCTAACCGTTACCAGCCTATAGAATAAAATACACAAATAAATTTATACATACTACTTTCGTACCGTGATCTTGAGCTAAGTCTCGGGAGACCCTCGGCCACTGGGCAACTATCAATTTCCATCAGCTGCCAGTTCCTGCCCTCCTACCCATCAGGTCGTCCCGGCCCAATGTCGCGGCTCCGTGTCGCCTACCCCCCGGTCCTTATCACCAAACGTTATCAAACACAGCGTGATCCGATATCACGTGTCACACATCACGTATCTTCAACCGCCCTCCTCCTCTCCTCCACACCATGTCTGGCTACAGCCCTCCCCACAACTCGGCGTCTGCCACCAACGACACGTTCCTCTCGCGTGTGTTTGGTCTCCATTCAGTCTACAATCAGCTCCATGACAACTACCAATTCTACGATCCTGACCTCGAAAACAGTCCCTCCAGACTAGAAGATGATGGTCCCAATCCAGTCCCAATCCAGCCAGAAAGCGTTCTTTTGGCTCCTACCGCCACAAACAACACCCTATTGGACTCGGAGTCCGATCTGGACTTGTCACTGTCGCCATCGGCGTCGGGATCGCCCAAACTCAACGCCACTGACTCTGTTAAGACCAGAAAGAAGACCCACGCTGGACTGCCTCCTGGCCACATCAATTGGAACGTGGGCCAGGCTGCGTTGCACGACGATCACAATAGCGATGAAGACGACTTGTTGACCAGCTTGAACAGACCCAGTCCTCCCAAGCCCAGAAAGCTCACATTCAACATCCCCAACCCACGCAACTACTTCCACAAGTCGAGGGAGCCTCCCTTGCCACTTTTCAACACAGCTCCTGGGGCCACACTGGCTTCCTCGTACCGAAAACCAGTCCCCAAGGAGCCTGTGGCTCCTACCAACACCGAATTGTTCCAAAGAAAGAGACCCCAGAAGTTCGTGGTGCCTCCCAAGGAACGTGCCCTCTACTTGTGGGCCAACATCATGAACATGGACGAGTTTCTCACCGATATCTACTACTACTATCGAGGAAAGGGCCTTCTCAATATCGTGGTCACCAGGGTGGTTGATCTCGTCATCTTGGTGTTTGTGTTGTACTTCTCCATTTTCCTCAAATGGGGCATCAACTACCAGATCTTCTACGATAACTACAAGACCAAGACCCAAATCACCCTTGGAGACTTGATTATTCCTCATTTTATCATCAACGAAGTGCCTTGGGGAGTCAAGCTCTTGCTCCTCGGCTTCTTTGGCTACATTGTTCTAAGGTTGATCCAGTTGTACTTCGACTACAACTACAAGTTGCGGGAGATCAGAAACTTCTACATCCATCTCATAGGCATCGCCAACGACAATGAGTTGATGACCATTTCCTGGAAAACGATCGTGGAAAGGCTAATGCTTCTCAAGGACTACAATAGCTTAACATCAACCAACGAGCCAAGCAACCCTGACCATCATTACCACAGCGACTTGAAATCGAAAGTCCGTCTCAATGCTCATGATATTGCCAATAGAATCATGAGGAAGGAAAATTACTTCATTGCATTGATAAACAAGGAGGTCCTAGACTTATCGTTGAATCTTCCCTTCAAATCAATTCTGGTCATCAATAGCAAGTCTATCTTGACAAAAACCTTGGAGTGGAATTTGAAGTTATGTATTAATAATTTCATTTTTAACCCACAGGGCCAAATCAATCCCAATATATTGAAGGAGCATAATAGAAATCAATTGTCTAGAGAGCTCAATTCACGGTTCAAAATGGCGGCGATTATCAACCTTATACTAAGTCCATTTATTGTGATCTACTTCGTGTTGCTTTATTTTTTCAGGTATTTCAATGAGTACAAGTCCAATCCTTCTTCATTGCTTGGCTTGAGACAGTACACCCCATTTGCACACTGGAAATTGCGAGAGTTCAACGAGTTGCCACATTTTTTTATCCGAAGATTGCATCTCTCTGTTGGTCCAGCGAACACATATATCAACCAGTTCCCAAGAGGCTTCATAGTGGTCAATTTGATGTACCTCGTTAATTTTATACTGGGTTCGATTATGGCCATTCTAGTCATTATGGGACTCTGGTTTGAGGATGAAGAACACAGTTTCTGGTCTTTCGAAATTACTGAAGGAAAATCGAGTTTATTCTATATCAGTTTCTTTGGTACCGTGTGGGCAATTACATCAACTTCAATGGACTCCCCCAGTTCCTCAACAAACTCCTCTGAAAATGCCAACACGAACACTTCGTCGTTCGTGTATGACCCTGAAGCTAGCTTGCGTTATGTTTCCCAATTCACCCATTATTTGCCTAGCTCTTGGAACGGAAGACTCCATACCATGGGTGTCAAGAATGAATTTTGTGAGTTATACAGCTTGAAAATCGTTATAATTGTGAATGAAATTTTAAGCTTGATCTTGACACCATTCATCCTTTGGTTCAAGGTTCTGAACAACTCAGGTGCGGTGATTGACTTTTTCAGGGACTTCTCCATCCATGTGGATGGGTTGGGATACGTCTGCTACTTTGCAATGTTCAATTTCGAGGAGAAGGATAAGAACATGATGTATGACTTGAACAAGAAGAAGCCTCATAGGCACAGGTATAGCAGTAAATCGAAAATTGCTACTACAAAGTCAAATCGGCAGGTGACTCCAGGAGAAATAGAGCTTGAAAACATCAGACCCAACCGTAATGAAAAGGCTAAGATAAGCGACTCCGAGGCATCTGATTCTGATGAAGTTGCGAGTGACACAGGATTGAATAATGACTACTACCAAGATGACAAGATGATCAAGTCATACATGTACTTCTTAGAAAGTTATGGGGGAACCAATGCGAATGCTAGAGTGACTCCCCCAGAGAGTAAGCCTGTGGCCAGAAAGTATCTTGCCCCTACTCCACTCCAAGCGGCCAAAATTGGTGAGGATGTCAATCATCAAGCTCTGCATTCTCAATTCGACCCATCGCCTTCATTAATATACCCAGGACAAGGCAATGCAAACAGTCTGCTTAGCCATAGCTTGAGTGAGTCCACATATAATATTAACTATAAGTTCGAAGAGCTGGATCAAAATGAGTATCACAAAGGCAAGAAATCGGGAGTTCTAGGAATGTTAAACCAGTTCTACAAACAAGATATCAACAGATAAGACTGGTGATTGATAGCCATCTTTGATAGATCTATCTTATCATCAGGAAACATATTTATTTCATTAACTAATTGCATGTTATTCAAACACTTTTGTAGAAGGATCTGTAATTAATCCTTCTACCTATATATGATTGTAGATATTTGCATGTTTTCATTTTTTCCTGGTAAAGCTAGTAGTTGACATCAATGAACAGTCAGCCAAATTTGTATAGCAAGGTTAGTTTGATTATGGAGCACTCATATGTACAGTCCCAGTTGGTGATGGAAACCATAATGAGGGGCATTCTGCTCACATTTCAAGCGAATTACAGATACTCGTGTATGTAAAAGGAAGGTGCCTTTATAATGGCTGTTCTTCACACACCCGATTTTAAAATTAAAATGTGTCAGAGAGCCAATAAGAATTGATATCCCGTTTTCTTTTCCAGGCATATACTAGGTCTATAATTTCCATATTGGCATTCTGAACGAACATGCTAGGTTGACAGATTCTCCATATTTGTTCGACTATGAACTTTCCAGGTTCGCATCCACATTGAACTCGTCTAATTGTCGAATAACAAATTCCAACAAAAGTAAGCAAACATAGCTGAAGAACCTCTTTGCCCTAAACCTTTCTGGTAAACTCCTCCAAGCATTTCTCCGCAATAAAGTAACCCACCGAGTCTAGGACTGGCTGCAAATGGAGAAATAGCCCCAGTAGTGGCTACAAGCAACTCTGCATACACATTGCGCTGAATTGCAAGTAATCGTACTTTCCTCCACAATTACTTACCCTGAATTGCTGGTTGGCTCCATCCATCAATCACGTTCTGTTTCCCCTGCTTTGGCAGTTTGACATAGTCCATCGCACACTCACTTCCATCGCAGCTCAGTCCGATTTAGGCAAGTGCACGCCGCACGATGATATAGTCTTTTTTTCACCAACCCCATCAGCTATTACCTGAACCACCACACAGCATGGCCGGATCTCAGTTGAAACAGCTCAAGGCAGCCTTGAAGTCACAGGGCTTGATCGGCCAGACCAACGCCAAAAAAAAGAACCAAAAATCAAAGACTCCCCATGACACAAGAAGAGACGATAAGCACAAGATCCTTGGTGGAATCAGAACCCAGTTCAACCAGTTCGACCAGAGGATAAATAGAACCAAGCACGATGTGTCGATCATCCAGGGAGGTAAGTTCGTCAAAATGGGCTCCAAGCAGCACAACGATGCCACCAGAACCCATTCTGCTGTGCAAAAGAACATGAAGATGCAATACGACTTGGAGAAGAAGACCAAGGGCAAGACAGGAGGATTGCAGGATAGAAGATTTGGAGAAAACAACAAGCACTTGAGTGCTGAAGAAAAGATGTTGGAGAGATTCACCAGGGAAAGACAGGTCTCGTCTAAGAAGAGAAACGTATTTGCCCTTGGCAGTGACGATGAGGACGACGACGAGGACGACGACGGTGGCTTCACTCTTACCCACTCGGGGAAAGCATTGACCTTGGACGACGAGGACACGTTGGGAGATTCGACCACCAGGTACGTGGACGAGGATCAGATGGAAGAAGGACCCGTCAGAAAGAAGACGAAGGCTGAAGTGATGAAGGAAGTGATTGCCAAAGCCAAATTCTACAAGAAGCAAAGACAGCAAGAATTCCAGAAGTCCCAGACTAATATCGAAGACTTGGACGAGGATTTCGGAGATATCATGGAAGAAATGGGTAATATCAAGGCCCCAGCAGCCCCCAAGTTCTCCACCAAAACCGACGAAGAAAGAGAATACGACAACAAGGTCAGGGAATTGACATACGACAGAAGAGCTGTCCCAGCAGACAGAACCAAAACCGAAGAAGAAATCCAAAAGGAACACGACGAGAAAATGAAGAAGTTGGAAACAGACCGGTTGAACAGAATGAACGGTGTGGATATGGATAGAGCTGCTACCGGCGATGATTTGGATGATGAGTTCTGGGCAGGAAGTGACGAGGAAGAAGGCTTTGCCATTGATGGTGAAGAACAAGACGACGCTGAAGAATCGGGTAGTGGAGAGGAAGAGGGAGAGGAAGGTCTGACTTCCACTAAATTCGGCAGAACCCTAGCAAGAAAGCCACAAGTAAGCATGCCAGCAAACCATGAAGAGTTTATCCAATCACTCCATGCCATTGAGATCGAAAAGCAGCCATCTTACATCAACAAAATCATCGAAACTTATAGACCAAACTTGGCCCAAGGCAACAAAGAAAGAATGAACGTTTTCGTGGGAATTTTGTTTCAGCATATCCTCCACTTGACCCAAGAAGAAAAACCAGAGTCACAACAATTGATTGAAAAATTGATCAAGATCGTCAAGAAGCTAGCAGAGGCCTACAACGAAGTTTTGGTTGAGAATGTCAGAGAGGAAATTAACCAAATTCAAGATAGAATTGTGGACAGTGAAGGAATCCTTCTCAAGAGAGATTTGGTATTCTTCGTGCTTGTAGGATACCTTTTTTCCACCTCTGATCATTACCATTTGATCGTTACTCCAACTTTAATTTTGATGAACGAAGTGTTATCCAAGCTCACCTACACCCTGAAGGTTTCCTTGCAAAGAATTGCCCAGGGCACCTTCATTGCGGACCAATTATTGAACTACCAGAAATTTTCTAAGAGGTACAGTCCTGAATTGGTGAACTTTGTGGAAAAGTCACTCTTGTTGTTGATTCCTGAACCCACTAAGATCGGAACTGCTTCCAAGCTCTTATCGACTAACAACATCATCAACAGCAACCTCAACCTCGCAAAGACTCAAAAATACAAGGATACAAAGCAGCCAATCAGCATTTCTGATCTTGTCAAAGAAAAACCTACTATCGAGTTCAGATACCAAATTCTTTTGAAGCTCTTATCATTGGTGGACAGGATAACTGGCGTGTGGAAGGATCAGAGCTCGTTGATTGAAATTATCGATCCCTTCATTGTCATTGTCAAGCATTTAGTCAAATACGACTCTTCGTCCAGTAGTGAGCTTTTGAATAAGCTCGTCAAACTCCAGACCAACGCTACCAAGGACAGAAAACCATTAGCATTACAAAACCACAGAGCATTAGCCATTGCCACATTTGCACCTAAGTTCGAAGAGAACTTCAACCCTGACAAGAAGTCATACGACATCAACAGAGAAAGACAAGAGGTGAACAAGATGAAGAACCAGCTCAAGAAGGAAAGAAAGGCCACCCTCAAGGACATCAGACAAGAAACCCGTTTCGTTGCAGGAGAAAGAATTCTGGAGAAGAAGCAAATGTACGAGCAATACCACAAAAAGATGGCCAACATTGTCAATTCTATCAGTACTATAGAAGGTGCTGAGAAGAATCAATACGAGAGGGAGAAGAAGATGAGAAAGAACAAGAAGTAGTCTATAATGGATGAGAGGAGTAGCAAATGCGGGACTGTATAGATAATAAAAGTATTACAATTAACTATGGAAATTACAAGTAAGATTCACTACTTACTGGTACCAATTAATATTGCAGCAAGTGAATCATGTTGTAGGAGGTGGCAATACCAAGTACAAGAAAGGGTGCTCTTTAAACCTCGGATATGTCTATTATTTAGGGAGAAATGCCGGTTTGGACCATTAGAATTTTGATAGAAAGAAACCCCCGCAATCAATTATAATAGTTCGAGGCTTATTATTTCAAAGCTAGTCTTTATCTGATTACAAATACCACACGGACTGGTCTTTTTCTGCTCTTTTCCGAATTAAATCTTCGCAATAGCGTTGACTCGGTCTTTTCCAAGTAAAGAAGATCATAAACTGACATAAAAAATTTAGGGTGTGTAACTGCTTGTAACAACCTACCCCTTTATCTTATTAGAGTGTACGATTGATTTGTCGGGTTGGTTAACAGTCTTGACCAAATCAAGTATAAGCTGGCTTGTTGTGAAACATGAACAGGTGTTCCATTACGCATTTCGCAGACAAATGCTATTGTGGTAGCCATTTGAGGAAATTCTGTTGCGAAATTGCACCCAAAATACGGATATTAGATCTGGAAGGGAAACTTTACAATTTCGAAATCCAGCATATAAATAGGAATCACTCTGCCTTCTCCTTTCCTATATCTAAGACAACAATCAACAATGGCTGCTCAAAACACTTCTTCTAACTCCAACAAATCTCAATCCGCAAACAAGGACCAATGGGTCGGTACCAAGGTCAAAGGAGGCTGGGTCGCCCCAGTCTGTACTATTGTCTAAGTATAATAATAATTGGACAGTTTTTTGCTTTTATACCTAATAATTGGTCAATTCATCAAATGCGTTTTTGAAGTTTGTTTGGTGCAATTGTCCAAAAACATGAATTATCGCTTTTTCCAGAGTGTTTTAGGTTGTTCTTTTTTATAGCTATTAATCAATACTAGTCCAAAATTACTATGTAAGAAATAGAGACAGCAGTCCCATGAGATCAGGGACGAAAATTAGTTGATTTCCCTTTAAACGTTCTGTGATGCTCGATATTAAAGTTGGAGGGTGTACTATGCAAAGCCGGCCCTTCGAGTTTTTAAGAGCTACAATGGCCAAAAGAATGACAGACCAGCAGCGAATAGAAATTTGTAAAATATTCCAGATTAAGACCATTGCTCTAATAATTCAATTCTCAATTTATCTAGTAATTGCTCAATATTGTCATGAAATCATCACTTAAAATAAAATCTACTCATTTACTATCAATTGCCTTGAAGAGATGCTCCAACTGCCCAAAAATGGCAGTAGTGGCCACTGAGCACCCGAATCGCTTTTCACAGCATCGAATTACCAGATTTTGAGCAACATCCACTGAAGCGCAGTCTGGCCGATCAATGAGCCCAGCCCCACGCTGTACCAAAAATGCGGGCCCAATAACGAAACATCCGGATTTATGCTCTAACTTACACTTTACTCCAACTTACACTTACGATTGCATCATATCGTACGAGATTATAGTCCCATTGGAATGCTAGTCTCGTGATGCCAATTTTCAAAACGCGACATAACGACACACGACACGGGTCCCAGACACCATCTGGTGACTCCAGGTGGCCACCTAAGACCGGCTACTGCTCCCTGCAACAACCAGACTGTATGCCACCCCTCGGTTGCTCACGGCTATTGCTGTTGCTCCGAGCTACCCCTTGGCGAAACTAGTGACATCTCGCAAGCCGGCTCGGGAATGTGGTTGCTTACGTGAGCCGGTTATCTCGGGGATGAGCAACGCCGTTTCCAGCAAGGGTAGCGCCCCCCTGGCGATGACCGCAAAGGATGGTCATCGCCTGCTGGTCTAGGCACTCTCGGAGAACGCCGCAACGTTGGCGTCGAATGACACCAGGAGCCTGTAGATTTGGTGGGCCAATTTAACCTAGTAGAAAGCACCTAACGGAGGTGCCGCAATGGATGAAATTTGGCCCAGGAGGCCTCCCCTGGCCCAATTGGACATGTGAGTCAAGTGGTGCGGCTACGTTGTTAGCTACAGGCCAATTGACCCAATTGGGGTAAATTTAGTACGATTTTCCCGACTTTACTGTAGCATGACTGGTCACTAGTGGCAAATTCACTCACGCTAGAACGATAAGTAGGTGATTTTCCGATAAGTGGCGAATTTTCTGAGAACCGAAATTTCAGGGTAGTTTCCACTTCAGGAATTGAGCTACTAGGGAGTAGTACGGATATCAATTAAGGAGTAGGGACTTCAGAGTAGAGCAATTATTCATAGCCAGAGCTAGGATGGGGTAGAAGCATTCACACCCAGCTGCAGTTCCAGAGATTGAAGGATTCCAGTCGAATTGCACCAGCTAGGGGTGAAGGAATCGAAACTTTCCAGGCTAGCGGCCCGAGCTACACTCACTCACTTTGCACATTTATTATTACTATTACAAATGGTATTAAAACAATTAGACCTGGGAGGTGGATGGAACACCCACTCTTGGGGCAGATCTGGATGGTCCGCCGAACAATCCACCCTTGGCAATGCCAATGAACGAAAACACAGCAGAGGCCAAGAAGATGAAGAACGAGAGGTAGAGGAAGGCCACCGAGGCTTGGGCCTTTCTGCATCTGCCGGTTTTGCCCTGGGCAATGGAGTTGTTGTCGATGTAGTCCTTGTTGTTGCACGAGTGGGCGTGGATGTTGGCGGCAATGGCAGTGGCAGCAGCAAATGTAAACACGAGGTTGAGGAAGTCAAAGGTGGCCAAAATCACAGGCCAGGCCAAGGCGGCCACGAAGTAGGCCAACACGCCGTACAACGACGAGGTCAAGATGGCAAAGGCCAGGGCAAACACGGCAAAGTTGACTCTGGAGTTACTGCCCCAAACAGTGGTGGCAGCCAACGAGCCGGTCAAGCCGAGCGCGATGACAAGGAGGATGAAATTCACGAGACGTAAGATGGAGTCGCCGATAGCCAACATTGTGAGGAGTCGAGGGTATATGTGAAGACTGTGAATAGACGAGGGATGGGCAGCGGCGGGAGGTGCAGTTTTATATAACGAGGGTCGTGCCCGCGGGAGCATTGACCGTCACTAGCGTCATGGGGCTTGCCAGGGCAAGCATGGGGTGTCGTGCCGGGCCCGAGGTGGAGGGCCTTCCCATTCCATCCACATTAATAATAAGTCATCAGCATGTAATTGCTGTCGGGGATTGTTTGCAGTTTGTGGCCGTGTTTGGAATTCGGTAATCGTCCCAAAGAGGCAACGGTCATGCTTGTTTACGGCGAGCGCTGAAACAGCAAGTGTGGGTATTTTAGAATCGGCTCGTTCGGGTGGGTCACGTGGCGGGTCCTATTAAGGGCATATCCGTGCTGGAGGGCGCCAGGGACGGGGAGCGTCGGTGCTGGGCGGCTCCAGCCGTGGGTAGGGCTGTCCCCACCACCTGGCGATACCGTAGGGGTCTCGGAGCCGCCACCGTCCGGTTCCGGCTCCTGGCGCAAGGGTCAGCCTGGGCCCCTCGTCTGCCCAATCGGGACGACGGCTGCGAACCACACATATGTACAGAAGTGTGTCGCACGTGATGCGCGGAGTGTCCGGTTCAGCCGTACCGTCACTGGCAGGGTGGCTCCACCTCACCCTGGGTGGCGTCGTCCAGTCCACAGGCGAGCGTGCCTGCCCCTTCCGCCCGACCCATCGCTCTTTTCCTATCTAGACTCTTCTACTAATTTGTGTGTCATCGATGACAGCTGCATACCGCACAATCCCGGACTCGGTGACGGCTCTAATCACATGATGGCAATGCGTCTCGCCTGCAGCCGCTGCGAAGCCTACGCGCGTCTAACCAGTACAGTGCGGTTGTTTTTCTGGCAACAATCTGGGGCAATAATAGCAGAAAGGGTGATAGAATGGGTGTGCTTGGCAATCAGCCTGAAAATCAACAACGCTAGATTACAGAGTGAACATGTTAGATAAATCGCCTAATGTAGCAACTTATGATGATGATTTCGATTTTCATGTAATGTTTAGGATGTTGTTGAATATTGCTGATGGGTGGTACGGAATATTGGTAGGAGATGGCGTAGGGAATAATTAGGAAGTTGACACTTGGGAACAACTGGTAGATTACCTAGTGTTCTGGTGACTTGTACGTGAGTATCTAAGAGATTACTGTGGTTGGCTCTGGCTTTTTGGGCCTGTTGACCTGCATGGATAATTGGAATAATTGGTAGTTACGGACTCTGAGTCTTGAATCATCAGTGAGCCCGTTAACCTGAATAATTGGTAGTTACGGGGTGATTCCCGTCACTCTAGCGGATGCGCAGTGTTTGTAGTGGCTAAATAATAGCAGATTACGGAGCTGATGGTGACTCTTCTAGAATTGTGAATATTAGGAGCTGTTGACTCTACGATAAATAATCGGTAGTTCACGTAGTGGTACTCATTGGTTGGTAAATTACGAAGGTTACTCTCATAGTGGGCAGACTACGCAGTGAGGATGATTTCGTACTCTTGAATAATTTTAGATCTATGGGCGTGGGTCTCTCATGAACAATCAGCAGTTTAAGCCTGAGTCTATTGATTCTTGATTGGGTCACTTTTAGGAGTGATATTACTCAGTCTAGACTTATGATGCGTCCAACAGATGATAACAATATTTGGACAATTTTGAATGATATTGATATTCTGCCTATACCACTGAAAAGGATGTTACATCCGAGCAGCTCCTCCAACGGTGAAACTGATACCACCGGCTCAAGCACCTACGATTCTGGGAGATTGTTGACCAAAAACCCATTTCTAACTACATTAACTAGTTTTCTCTGGAGATAAATAGACGAAATTCCAATCAAAGCTTACTGCCTCGTTTTCATCTTATTCAATCAGTCTTTGAGAGATAAATAAACTTTTTTCAATCTTTTTAACTAGTCTCCCGAGATAATGAGACGAGGAAGCAAATAAACTTCTTTTAATCTTATTTCAACCAGATAGCCTGACGCCTTAGAGAACTACTCCGTCTATCTGAGGCGCAACTTGGCCGAATATCTCAAAATGGCTTGGACCAACCCCGGATCTTCTTGCAATCCCGCACATCTCTCAGGAGAACCGGCCACCTCAGTAATGGCTTAGCTAAACGTCCCAATGCTACTCCGAAAATTCAGTACACTAGCAGTAGAGTTCCCAGAGTATTTTCGTTAAATAGCTATCAATACTTAGCAGGCGCGCTCCTGAGTCCTGACTACTCTCGAGTCACCAGGGTTTGCACCAGGAGCGATATCGATATTTTCTCACCACGATTCAGCTGAGCCCCCGTCCTACTTCTTCTCTGTCACGTCCTCGTTCCCCACAATCTCTTTCTTGAAGTACTTGGCCACCGTCTCGTCCACGCTTACCTGGATGGGCTCCTGTCCCTCATTGTTCACAATAGTGGGATCTGCCCCCAAATTCACCAACAAAACCGCCACGTCTCCGTGGCCCTCTGCAAGCGCATGGTGCATGGCTGTCCAGCCGTTGTTGTCCTTGCCATTCAAGTTAGCTTTGGGAGCCATGAGCTGCACCATTGGTTGCGACCCAATGGACGCTGCACGGTGCAATGCAGTGGATCCTCTACGATCCTTCTTGCGACACGAGCTCTTGTGCTCCAATAACGTCTTGACTACCGCCAAATGGTTCTTGGAAACCGCCAATTGCAACGCAGTGGTGCCAGTAGACGTCTCGAGATCCACATCCACGTCTTTGGCCAATAACATATCCACAATGGCCTCGTTGCCCACAGCAGCCGCAATGTGCAAAGGTGACCACCCACTGGCATCAATGGTATCATCCACATCAATGTCGGACCGAAGAATGTACTGAGCCATCTCCTTGTTCTGGACAGATGCTGCCCAGTGGAGGGGCGTTCTGTCGTCATCGTCCTTCTGGAAAACGAGTTTGGGATTGGCATCGATGAGGCTCTTGGCCAAGAGGTTCTTGTGCTCACGCACTGCCTCGTGCAAGGGATAGGTGTTGTCAGACATGATGGAGGAAAATGGTGGGGATGCCACTTGCCTTTATACTCACGCACGTGATGTATCACGTGACAAATAATGGGCCCACCAGGTCACTGCAGTATTACATGGAGACAGGACTGGTAAGATTTCGGGCTACGGAAATCTGGGCTCTAGTATTTTCTTGGCTCGTGCTCTGTTGAATCCGAGGCCAAGCGACAATGGTTGGGGAAAGTGTATTGGTAAGTGCTTACTAATAGGGAACCAGGGAAGGAACGATAAATTCATATGGAATCACTTTTGTATAGTAGATCTGGTACTGTTCTAGAGTTACTTTATATCGGCAACAATGGTTGATGCTGTAGCAATAGGAATAAAAAAAACATCCAGCTTACGGTGGTGTTTATTACCATTAACCCAAAGCTAAAGAATGCCATTACTTGCCTCAAACTAAGCATCCTACTAAACCGATCGAGATTACTAACTCAATTCACTAAATACCAGTATTTGAGAATATAGCGATGCTTCATGTAAAAGAAGACCAAGTAAATAATGTCCTGTGAACTGTATATCCAACATTTTGCATTACTTTTATGAAAATTATTATCTTTTAGACCAACAGCTGTCACCCAAGGCACATTGTCTTCGTACAACTTCTGTTACCAGAAAAAGCCCCTTAAGCCCCCACCCCTCAACCTACACGATCTATCCCAATATTAATTGTCTATATACACCTGGCCATCGGCCCGAATTGAATGGCACTTTCCAGTAGTAGCCTCATCCACCAAGCACTCACTCGTCGTCCTCAGAGTCAGAATCGCTGGGGGGCTGATCGAAAAATGGCTTGGCAATCACTGTCTTGGACAATTCCCCGCTGACTGAATCACTCACAATACCTGTATTGGAGAGAACAGGGTCAGAGATGACACTGGAGCTATTCTTCTTCGAAAGCTCGCTCAAGTATTCATGTTCCTTGTCGCTGCTAAATAACTTATTGGTCCTACCACTGCTAGATCGAGTAAGGTGGAGCGAGCCGATCGGAATGGAAGTCCTTTCGTGGTTTGCGTTGAAATGTGCTGGATTACTGGTGTAGTCCTTTTTGAGGGAATCCAAATAAACCTGGTAGTCGTTGGGAGGCTGGGTACTAGAAGGAACCCCGGACGTAGCCAGGTATACCCCGGAAAATGACGAGGAAATCTCTTCCGACTCTGACGACGTGGTCGGTATCAACATCTCATCTAAGGGGATAATAGTAATATTTTGATTAAGGTTGGTGGTTGTTGCTTCCTTGTTGGCAGCATCAATGCATGTGATTTCAGATGATGATAGTTGTTTTTCAGTACTCTCCTTGGAGTTACTTGAGGGTGACGACAGCGAGCTTCCTGGTCCGCTTGGTGTGATGGCATCATGTGAAAGATCATGATTGGAGGATGAATCGTCTCTGCTGGTTTGTGGTTGCATCATCTGGTCAATGGTAGATATAGGTCCCAAGTAGTTTTCGTCAAATACGGCATAGTCGATCTTTCTGGATTTGAACTCGGTGGACACTCTGGCATTGCGACAGTTGGCATACATGTAATCCACTTCTTCCAACTTCAACCCCTTTGTTTCATACACCGTAAAGTACGAGAAGATAACCCCTGCTGCATTCAAACCTCCCCATATGAAGAAGATTCTGTTACCCAAAGCAGCGGTGTGTTGGCCTGTATCGATGAGGTAGGGTGTGATGTATGCAAAAATAAAGTTGACAATCCAGTTGGTGGCTGCGGTTATGGACACTGCTTTCTGACGGATACTGATACCGTAGATATCAGAGGCAATGGCCCAGACTGCACCACCCCAAGAACTGGCAAAACATGCAATAAAACAGCACGAGAAGATGATGCTTAGGATGGAGGAAACTTCTTTGTTGGTGGCGGAAACTCCCACCACCGCCACTATGAAGTTGGACGCTGACATACCCACTCCTCCCCATAGCATCAACAGTCTTCTTCCTAGGATATCGACCATGATCATTCCTGGAATTGTGAAAATCGTATTGACAAGATAGGTGACAAATGACATGATGTAGTAGTTTTTGACCCCGGAGCTGGCAAAAAAGTTGACTCCGTAGTAGAAAATGAAATTGATTCCTGTGCATTGCTGGAAGGCATGAACACCTATTCCAGTTAGCATTCTAAGACCCTGCTTGTGTCTACCACCACCGCTTCTGAAACAGTCGAGAAGCGTGGTTTTCCCAAAAGACATTTCGTAGTCGTAGTTGGCTTTGATCTCCACCAACTCCTCGATCAAATCTGCGTCATCTGCAGGCAATCTACGCAATTTGACCAAGCTTTCTAGTGCTTTGGGCACATTATTTTTGAGAACGTAGTATCTGGGGGACTCGGGCAAGAACAACATGCCGGTAGCGAGGATCAAAGCCCATAAAAACTGGAGTCCCACGGGGATTCTGTATGAGGCTGAGTTATTCATTTTTCTTGTTCCTTGGCATACTGCACTAGCGATTAGTAATCCCCAGGTGATGGCCCACTGATAGGTGAACACAACGGAACCTCTGACCCACTTGGGCGAGGCCTCGGCTTGGTACAAGGGCACGATGGCGGACAAGATGCCCACCGCAAGGCCAGAAATGGCTCTTCCCACGCAAAGAAAGGTCACGGTGGACGAGATGGTCTGGAACATGTTGCCAAGGGTGAAGAGGAAGGCCGAGGACAAGATGATGGAGAACTTCCTGCCGAAGTTGTCGGAAATGAGCGGGGCTATCAAGGCGCCCACAAAAGTGCCCAACGACAAAATGGCGGTGATGATGGCACGCTCGTGGGTACTGAACGACACGCCGTTTCCAGGAAAGGTGTTTGTGACGTAGGACATCTCGAGGATGTCGTTGATCAAGCCGGTATCGTAGCCGTACAAGAAGCCACCCATCGCGGATACGAGACCCACGATGATGGCCGAGTTGGAGGACGATTTCTGTCGGATTTTCCGATAGTGCTCCTCCTCTATGGTGTTATCGTATAGTAATCTTTCGAGGCTTTTCCACATAGTACATTAAGGCTAGGGCATAGGGTGGGATGACGGGAGTGGTGATGTTATAGGGCGTTTGTAGCGTGTGGCGTGTGGCGTTTGTAGCTGCTGGGCGTGATGAACTGGAGTTGTTGTAGCGTCTGGCGAGTGGCGCTTGTAGTGTCTGCTTGTGGAGCTGTTGCTTGTGGCGTGTAGTTGTCTTCCGTCTGGCTTTCTTTTGTCTTCTTTCTACTGTCTTCTTTCTTCCGACTTCTGCTTTCTTTTGTCTTCTTCTGTCTTCTGTCTTCTTTCTTCCGACTTCTGTCTTCTTTCTTCTGCTTCTGCTTCTGCTTCTGTCCTCTGGCGCGTAGCTGCTGTGGACTGATACGATGTAATATTACAATGTCTGGATTCTTCCCACAAATGCACCGGGGCGTGGCGTGGGGAAAACTGCTGCCCAGTAGCGGGGAAACCACATTTAGGCATGATTGGCTCGCTACGGGGGAACGATCGGGCCCGGAGGTAAGCTCGCAGGGCCGGCGCCTCGCGGTGCAGCACCAGCCTCGTGCGCAGGCGCGGTAGGGAGGATGCCGGTGCGTAGTGGCGTAGAGAGTAAGCGGCGGTAGAGAGAAAGTAGCGGTACTGGCGGTAGAGAGAAAGTGGCGGACGGCGGGCCGAAGCGAGCCTACGAAGCGACGGGAATCTGGGACTGGTCCGCATGGGAGATCGTCTGTTTGGTGGCACAGTCCCCCGCACACCAAGGGGGATGAGATCGGACGGTAGGGAGTGATCTAAGCCTGACGAGAGAAATGTCGCGGAACGGATATGGCACGAGATACCAAGCACGTGATGGTATAAGGATGTTTGCAGAGTATGGTGGTTTTCCTCCTACACCGGATTGAGGATTTTTCATACTCTTGAAACATCCCGCATTAGCAGTCACCACTACTGTTAATCGTTTGTAACAAATTGCCTAATCGCAGTTTACAGCATCATTCAAGCTGCCTAGTGGATTTTTTAAAGTTAGCTCGCGGAATCATGTTAGTAGATAAAAGCCGTTTCGTTTCGTTGTTTCTTTTCGTAACTCGTCCAGAATTCAGGATGAAGTATTGGCCGCAAATGAAATGTTCACAACTAACTGAGAAGTGTTTCCGAATTTTGAGCACATCAAGTCAAAGTTTTTAAGTCTATTGCAACTCAATGGATGCTCCTATTGGTCATCTAAGATCCAAGTATTAACTGGAGTTTAGATGCATTTACCGCCCTTGGATCATGCCGCTTATCGACTAACGGCAGTAAAGAGATTGTACTATTCACGTGGTTTATTTAGGACTTGGATCTACTTGTTGGACTCCTTATTACATGCCTGAAGTTGAGAGAATTATATCTACCTTTATCGCTCTGCCTCATGTATATCTGACTTTTCTCTCTATAGTATCTTAACTCGCTTCGTTCTGCCTTTTCCACCCAAAAAAGGACAGGATTGACATGTTTGGTAGCGCCCTCAATATACATGACCCCAAAGATAGTCCCCGTAACCAATTGTTCAAAGGATAAAGAGAAAAATGGAGTCGATTATGAATTACTCTTACACTAACCAGGTCTATAATTTGGGCAACAAATAGCCAAAATATAGAGTACGATGGGGAAAATACTGTATGAAACTCGGTTCATAATCTATGTTAAGGCACTATTGAAATCAGAGCAAAAAAATGTTGATGGCTGCAAATTAATTATTTTGTACATTCACTTCAAGACTAATTGAAGTGCTCTTCCATTCCCCAAATTTGTCTACTCCTCGATGATCCACCCTCCAGATACCAGTTTCTCACGACACATCTCGATATAATACCAGCAGTTGCGATAAGAACCACTATTGATGTCGCGCATCGGACAAATGTCGCACTTCCTCAACTGCCAGTTACTGCCACGTGACGCTCTCTCCATTTCACTATTCACCACTCTCTAGCCGCCAGCAATGACTGTGGACCACGACATCCCCCACAACCGCCTCGCCGCTCGTCCTCCTCCCCAAGATGTGTCGCTCCGTCCAGACACTTCACCAGACAGCCCGTTGCAGCCTCCATCCTATGCTGGGCGCAGCATTGGTCAGGTGTGTTTGAGCCTAGCAAAGATGTTGGTAGGCAAAAACAAGCCAGCAGCCCCCTCCACGCCTGAAACATCCATCACCAGTGCTGTACTTTTCGTCATCAACCACACGATCTTGCTCCAGATCTTTTTCCTCCTTTCCATCTACAAAAGCATCCAGTATCTCTACCGCAAAGTGGCGTTGAAATACCTTACCCTTGCATACTACCCCAACAAGTCGCCGCATGTGATCCGTGACGACGTCAACAAGCTCACCAAGATCCCCAAGAACATCTCGTGCATCTTGAACTTGAAGCACGAGGACGACGAGAACGGAGGCATCGATGGCTTGATCAACCAGATCAGCGAGATCGCTGCGTGGTCCCTCTCCGCAGGAGTGCCCCAGCTCAGCATCTACGAGTACACGGGACTCGTCAACCGCAATCACGCTGCGTATCTCCCCTTGTTGACCAAGGACTTGTCAAAGAACTTGGCCAACTACTTTGGAACCGCATCCATCCCCACCTACTCCATCCGAATCCCCCACAAGAATATCATCACCTACAGTGCTCCTGGCACCACCAAGGTAGACCTCGAAATCACTCTTCTCAGCCGCGTCGACGGTAAACCCACCATCGTGGAGCTCACCAAGACCATGAGCGACTTGGCCATCAACAACGAGTTGTCAGTCAACGACATCAGCATTGACTTGATTGACGAGGAGCTCGTCGAGCTTGTGGGTCCGGAGCCCGACCTCGTGGTGTGCTTTGCCCCTTATCTCGATCTCCAGGATTACCCTCCGTGGCACATCCGCTTGTCGGAGATCTACTGGGAGCAGGACAACAAGGACGTAAACTATGCGGTATTTATCCGGGCCTTGAAGCTGTACGCCCATTGTAAAATCAACGTGGGGAAGTAATCCACGATTACTAGCTTGGGATGATCAATAAAGTGATAAACAGAATTATAGCTGGTTTGGAGATATTCGATTCCACGATATAGGTGGATAATGTTGCTAGTACGTCGTTACAGGTCCATTCAACTCGCTGCATCAATATTGCTAAAGCGCATACATTGCCAGTCAACTCATACCACACCCATTCGTCTTGAGCATTCTAATTACATACCTCCAATACTGAAACAGTGCCTCTTATTGCTGCATGTTTCTTTCCAGGAGGCTTTAACTAATTTAATGAAATCCTAATACCTTCACAGCTTGTAGATCTAGTAATTTATAACTAGTTTAATTAATTCAGAATACATCACCGATGCTTGTAGATCTGCTTAAGTATTGCTACTAGATTTAACAATTATCAATTGTGAGCATCTCCAAGGTTCTTCTGGAACTGTGATGTATTGCGCTAAGATTTACTAGTGGGACTAAATGTATCTTCACTTGTGTAAGTCCGGATAATTTATGGCGAACCCAATTGGATCAACTTCACAACTGCTTGTAGATATGTTTATTTTAGATTTAATTCTAATTAAATCATGTGAACAGAATACCTTCACAGATGCTTATAGATGTGTTTAATTGCTTTTAGATTTAACTATATTTAGATCCAATCCCTTCACAGTTGCTTGTAGATCTGCATTCCTTGCCCTTAGATTTAACAAAAATCCAATTGAGTATCCTCGCATCCAGATCGATTATCCTCCACCGGCCCGAAAGGGTCTCTATTTTACTCGAAGCGGAATTCCCTGTACACTGGTCTATCTCCCAACACCAAATAAGTGTAGTGCCCAGCGAGAATCTACCGTAGTCTCTACCAGCTGATCTATGACCTACATCATTAGCCAGTTGCCATACACGAGCTTACGGCTACTATCGACACTGGATCCCACTTTGTCTCAATGGAACAATAAATTTCTTGGACTCTGGTCTACCCTGGCTGAATATATCTAGATACTTTTTCACAAGCAGTCTACTAAAATCCCAATTTGCATCCACGTTCCCGCCTGCGACCTTCCTCTTCTATTCGCTCTTCTACACGCTCTTCTACTCGTATCCTTTTCTCCCCCTATTATCTCCCGTTTCCCGCGCTATCTCCATGGCCACCCCAATACTACCAATTATTGCTACTTGTCTCAATCACCAACCGCTGCGCGTGTAATTTCGCACCATACCGACACGTCACGATATCACCGCACGCGCCACCCACCACTGCCACCACCACCCGTCCCACACCGCCAGGCCAGGCTCTGCAACCTCCTGGACGCTGGCAAGCTCCCAGCCACTCAGCCTGGCGGACTCTGGCACCATCCGCGTGTCCCCAGCAGCCCCCACAGTGAGCTCGTTCCCGAGACCACCCCCCCAAAAAGAGCGTGTGAGAATAAAAATTTTCGTTGATCGGGCCTCGTTGAATCGAAATTGATTTGTTGTTATTTAACTACTTCTTTCTTCAATTGAATTCATCAATCAATCAATCAATCTAACTCAGTTAGTAGATATATCTAGAAACGAAGTAACACGATCACGGGGACACGATGGGTTTATCATTTTCCAAGTTATTCAGCAACCTCTTTGGTAACAAGGAGATGAGAATCTTGATGGTTGGATTAGATGCCGCCGGTAAGACCACCATATTGTACAAATTGAAGTTGGGAGAAATCGTCACCACCATCCCAACCATCGGATTTAACGTCGAGACCGTTGAATATAAGAACATCTCCTTCACGGTGTGGGATGTCGGTGGACAAGACAAGATCCGTCCATTGTGGAGATACTACTTCCAAAACACTCAGGGTATCATTTTCGTTGTTGATTCCAACGATAGAGACCGTATTGCCGAGGCTCGTGAAGAATTACAACAGATGTTGAACGAAGACGAATTGAGAGACGCTTTGTTGTTGGTGTTTGCCAACAAGCAGGATTTGCCAAACGCCATGAACGCCGCCGAAATAACCGAAAAGCTTGGCTTGCACTCCATCCGTCAAAGACCATGGTACATCCAGGCCACCTGTGCCACTACTGGTGATGGTTTATACGAAGGTTTGGAATGGTTGTCCACTAACTTGAAGAACTCCACTTGAAGAAGCATATTTTAATTGTCAAGACAATTGTTAGTTTTAGCATACAATATATAACATGATTTACGTTGTCTTGAATGGAAATACCATCATCATCAAAGGTGTTTGTGCATGCCTCACATCCTGTTCCAGTTCTACTATTATGCTAGTAAGTATTTAGTCTAGTTTTACCCATATCGTTTTGTTTTATTTAGATGGTAGCTTTCTTACAATCCTGTAGCTTGCTCGCTACTCAGTTAAGGTCCCGATCCAATCCCACCGTTGCCGAGCACGCGTGTGCTGGTCTGTGCCTGGAAGGTCTTGGATATCGGCATGTGCTGCAGGAACAATCCGGCCCTGATCATCATTCCTATCCGTGGCTCGTATACCCAAAAGAATGATCCACACTGTTAGGGCTTGTGCCCTAGCCTCGTCACGTGTGCGCACCCTGAGGCGGACCACTTCCCGATTAGGCAGCAGATGCTGCGCGCCGCATCTGGGTGCAACCTGCAAATAATTACCACCATTGGTGCGGTTATCTTCCCCCAGCTTTCTACAGGTTGCGCTCACACCCACGGTACTCGCAGTCGTGCGAGGAGAATCGTCCTCTGGATGAACAAAAAAAATTTTCACTATATCTTAAACTTCTTTTAGCTACTACCAATTCACTAAGTCAAAATGGTATGTGAAACGAAACAAATGGACCAGAAGAGAGATGTTATGATGTGTACAACGACAAGATACAAGTGAATCCGTGAAGAGGATCTACAAGCCATCCCTGAGGAATGTCCACCAACCTCACCTCCTACCAACATGAAATGACATAATGACCTAAATGAAGTTTACTACATGTGTATTCTAGTGGAGTTACAGTAACATCATTCTCATCCCACTACCCGATGTTATGCCCGTCACAAAAGACATAAACCTCGTTCCTCATCTAAGCATCTCCTCCAGCACCACCGAACACTACTAACATTCTAGCCTGCCGTCAGAACTTTCGAATTAAGAACCAAGTCTAAGGAACAATTGCAAAACCAATTGGTTGAATTAAAGCAAGAATTGGCCAACTTGAAGGTCCAAAAGTTGCAAAAGCCATCTTTGCCAGCCATCCACACTGTCAGAAAGAACATTGCTAGAGTCTTGACCATCATCAACTTGAACCAAAGAGAATCTGTCAGAGAATTCTACGCCGGTAAGAAGTACCAACCAAAGGACTTGAGAGCCAAGAAGACCAGAGCCCTCAGAAGAGCATTGACCAAGGAAGAAAAGAACAAGGAAACCGTCAAGGCTAGAAAGCAAAGAATCGCTTACCCACAAAGAAGATTCGCTATCAAGGCTTAAGCTCATCATCAACCCCCTCCGTACAATAGTATATATTAATAAAACTTTTGTTAGTTAAAAGACGTAATATTTATTTCTAATCTAATCCGTCATTTCTACGTCTTGGGCTTGTAACTTCTGTGCCTTTTTTTCCCTTTTGAAGCTTTCGATCTTGTGTTTGAGTTCCAAGTCTTCTACCACATCTTCTAATTTGAGTGGTACTCTGTTGAATGGATCGGTGGAATCACTCAATAAATGAGCCTTAATGGTAGACCTATCAATACTGATCTTTGAACTTGGTAAAATCACAGGGTCTTCCATCAAAGTGTACATCAAGGGGTCCAAGAACTCATCGGGAATTTCTCCCAATTCTAGTTCTTCGTCTTCATCCGTTTGACGTTGCAAATCCGCTTTCTTGGCAAATTCAATCAATGACCTAATGATAGCAGGGTTGGTGAACGTCTTGGTAGTCAAAATCCTCTCTGCTTTTTGGAAATAACTAAGATCAAATGATCTACCATCCCTTGATACCGCGATTACAAACTTCTCTTGAGAACCCAAATTAGAATAAATTTCACACAAGTCAGTCAATGTTCTTCTTGGGTTAAAGTCATACTTCTCTGGGGCCTCGACCTTCAAATTCACACACTTTGGCCCAACCATGACGGATAAGTTGTAGTCCAACATACCTGCCAATCTATCCACAATTTCAGGCAAGATAAAACCCTTTGGAACTTCTTTGGTGAAAAGTTTGAAGAGCTCCATAGTCTTATTACTCAAACCCATATAAGATTTTGCCTTCCTTTCAGCAGATTCCAAGTTTCCTGCTAGCTCCTCATCTGATCCGAGTTCTTCGTTCAGATCCTCTCCGATAGCTCTTCTTTTAATTTCTTGTTGATACTTGTGGATTGCATTCAATTCATTGAAGGTTTCATCTAATAAGTAGGTAGTATCATTCAACATTCTAGCGATGAATCTGACAAAGAAATCCACATTGTTTTCAGAGTAATCTGTTAATTGGTGACGGAAGATTTGACTCTTCCACAACTCTTCAATGATTATTGAAATATAGTATCTGCTGTTGAACTTGTCGTAGAATTGAGAAGAAGCACCGGTTCTTTCAACCATGACATAGAAATCCAACAAAGAGTACAAAATATTATCCATGACCAACTTGTTGGAATTAAAAATAGAAGCAATAAATCCTGGATCTCCATTTGGTAATGGTAAGGATCCAATAAACAATACCTCCACCAAATCAGCCTTCATGTGTGGGTTACCAATCAATTCCGGGCACCTTAGTAACACTATCGCAAATTCAACAAAGAGAGTTAGCTTCTCTGTGTTGTATACCAAAGGACATCCTCTGAAGTTGGTTGAAAACTTGCAGTAGTTGATAATTCCTTCGAGAATAAATTCAGGATAATACTTCCAAGGTCTTGGGGTTTTAGTCTTCAAGAAATCTTGATCATCCAATTGTGAGACTGTGCTGATTTGGAAAATTGGAATCTTTAATTTCTGTTTTGGAGCTAAGTGCTCAGGATCAACCAACTTAATCATGAATGTGGTTGCACCCACAATAAAATCAAAGATCTCTTCTTGAATGGGTCTGTTGCTGAAAATGGCCTGGATAGAGTTTTTCACGGCATGAAGGGAATTTAATTGCTTAGCCAAGGTAGGCATTTGATTCCTCAAGATCTGTAACATCATTGGGTTACTGCCAGGTGGCAATCTGTTGTGTGTGATCATTTCGATTCTTTCGGTGTATTGTTTGATTTGGTTCTTGATCCTATCATAGTGAATGTAAATACCACCTACACCATAATGCAAGTAAGATAATGTCAAGAAGAAGCAGTGGGAAATAAAATTTGGTTCCTGTTCAAGTTTTTTATTCTCGTTTGCTTCTTGAATTGAAGAATTGACTCTGGATTCTTCACTAATGTCTATCAACGAAGATTTGGAGAAGTAATCAACGTCAATCTTATCCACCTTAGTGTAGGTTGGGTAATCCAAGAAAGGAGAACTCAACCTTATCAAGATGATAGAAATGTTGTACATTATACCGTCACCAGCTATCTTCTTCAAATCGGCATGACTGCCTCGTCTGAGATGACTCAAGTTGATCAAAGTGGCAAACCAGTTCAATAAGGCATTTCTTGTTTCGGGTGAGCCACGGATCAACTTATCAATGATGTAAAAGAGACGATCACAGACGTATTTGTACTCGTTCTGGATAGAGTCGTAAATGCTCGATATCTGGGGTTGGGAGAGAGATGTGACGTTGGTAAAGTAGTAGGTGCTTGCCTCTTCGACCAAAGGAGATAATCTCAACAAAGGTCCCAAGAGGGTCTTGTGCTCGTAGTCGAGGGGGTTTGCTTTGTCTGGGGGCTGGAAACCGTCCACTTGGGAAAAGATGGCTGCAACTGGCTTGGAGTTCACAAAAACCTCGTAAAGAGAGAGGTAATTGACGTAGAGACGGTCGTCCAAGTTAACTGTGGCAGTCAAGGCACTCAAGGCAGGCAAAAATACATTCAACAACTCGAGCAAGCCCTCCTGGTCCACGCTGGTGTTGATGATGTCGGTCAAGAACGACGAGGTTTCGGAGTACCTGCGGACAAACACGCCCACGGCGTCGTTGACGTTGTTGTTGATGAACATCTCGGGGATCTGGAAGCAGATAAACCCATACGACGTTGCCAACTTGACGATCTTGTTGAAAAGCGCCACCTTTTCCAGGTACAACGAGGTCTTGACGGGAAGCGACCGCTTGGCGGCAAACGTGCGGTGGTACACCGCGTGCAAGTAGTCCATGGTGGTGGTATAGTTGCTGGGAATGCCCAAGTCCGTCAAGATTTCCATGAACACTGCCTCCAAGTGGTCTTCTGATAAGAGGGTGCCAGCATTGATCTCCTCTGCCAACGATACCAAGTGGAGCAGCGCTCCTGGCTTGATGCTGGCCTTGAAGATGTGCTCTATCTCGGATATGAGCCATGCCGAGAGCTCCTCTTCGGGAGGCATTGTTGGTGCTGGAGCCACCTTTGCCACTTTTGCCACTGGCGCCGATTCTGGTGTCTTTTCTGGTGTCTTTTCTGGTATCTTTTCTGGCACAAGCACCTTCTCTGGAACTGCCTCCTTCGCCTGGTGACCACTACTGCTCCCTGTGCTCTCTGGCTGGCGATTTCCATCTCCTGGCCCACTCCCTCCTCCTGGCCCAGATCCACCAGTCACTCCACCAGTCACTCCGCCGGCCACTCCGCCGGCCACTCCGCCAGTCGCGCCTGCCGCCAACTTGGCCAAACGCTTCGCTCTAATCTTTCTGTTAGTGAATTCCTCACATCACGGCCGTCCTACTTACTTCGTCAGCACTCATCTAAGCAATGGATAGATCACAATCGCTTACCGCCACTTATCCTGAGGCAATTGCCCCAACCCAAACACGACCGCGCATGCGCACGCTACCAGATCAACGAAAATATCGTTTACCGCCAACTTCAGCTACCATTAGCTTTCACCGTCTACTTCTACCAGCGAACGGCACTGTCCACTCCATCCAGGCCCAGCCCATTCCATCCACACAGTAGTATGGCGAGCCTCCGCACCCGCCAGTGACCATCAATGAACTCGTTTCCAAAGTCAATTGAAAGCGCGCTCTCCAAGCAGCAAGACAGGGTGTATCTTCTCCAGCTCGAGAAGGAGTTGATCGAGTTCGTCCGTGCCGTGGTGGCAGGTACCAGCGTGCGCCAGTACACCATCCGTGCAGCAGGGCTCAAGAACTCGTACTACCGGCTCTTAAGCCACCAGTTGTGCCAGTACTACAACCTCCACCACACCAACACCCCAGCCAACGAGATCGTGGTGACTCCTGTGCCCGACTTCGACTACCAGGTGTTCTTGGAGTTGGTGGAGGGCAACGAGTTTGCCCGAGTGGTCGACCACGCCGGCGCTGCTGCCGACCCCCCAAAGCCTAAGATGATCATCAAGAAGAGCAAAGACCGTGCCGTGGGAGGCCCTGTGGCCAGTTCTTGCGACGTCCCAGGTCCCCAGGCGGATGACTCGGCCAAAATTGAGTCGGAAAGAGCGTCCAAAGAGGCGTTGTACCTCAAGATCCGTGAGGAGATCTTCGACCAGGATGACGACGATGATGACGACGATGACGACGACGACGACAATGGCCCCCGCACCGCTCACAGCAATTCCAGCAACGACGTCCATCATCATTCCTCCAGCCTCAACGGCGTTCCGCCAGGATTCGTCCCCTACTCGTACCCTCCCATGCAGATGCCCATGATGGCACCTCCCCAGCACTTTACACCTCCCAGCGGCGGATTTTATCCGCCCGCCAGCATGTCGCCCCCACAGGGCCAACCCATGGGATATCCCGGCTACTACCCTGTTCCGCCTCCCATGCCACCGTACTACGGGTTCGGGTACCCTCCACCCAACCCCTACGACAAAGAGACAGAAAGACGCCTCTTGAACAACCCCTACATCATAATTCCCGACGACACCAAGAAGGGCAAGCCCAAACACAGACGAAACTACGGCCATGGTCATGGCCACGGCCACCACCACAAGCCCCAGGGTCCCCAGACGTCCCAGTACTACCAGGCAACTAATGTCAGCCAGCCGAACTTAGGAGCGCCGTTACTGGTCCACTACTCTGGCAACATGAGCCAGCCCAACCTCACCCAGGGCGGGCATCACCCAGGACAGTCGGGTCCTGGAAACCACGGCAAATAGCGGGAAGCAGGGAGAGGCAGGAGATTCGGAGAAGCAGTGGAGAATTAGAGGAAGTCAGAGGAGAAATTACAGTCAGAGGAGTCAAGAACGTCGGCTCCTGAAGGAGCAGTATGAAAGATTATAAGAAATGCAGAGGAGCACTCAGAGGATCCGAGGAAATGTGAGTGTCTGGGAAAGTCTGGGAATCTGAGTTATCACCAGGAATACTCCCTACACAACAATTGGAATTCAGAGGTAATTGGGGGAAATTCAGGATCCGCCGTAAGCTTAGATCCTCCTTCCGAGTCTCTGGTCCTTCATCTCCCCGAGTCTCCGGCTCAAGACAGTAACAGTATCTGCTACTCTTCAGCTCAAACTCACCATAATGGCCCACAAGTAGCCAAATAGCCCATTAACATCTCACCACTGACAGACCCCACTTGCACGACGCACACACAGAACAATCCTCTCGCCGAGTTAAAACTTAAGGTGATCCTCAGCACGAGAGAACCTGCAGCATGTTATCGTTTGGCCTACTTGGGAGGCCATTTCGGGTGAGATCCCCCTAGTGTGCAAGACTCTGTGAGCATCCATACTCGAATCGTTTTACTACTGCACCTCCACCCAGATCAGATCCGATCCCTCTGGTCTCTCGCTGGCTCTGCTCACTGCCCCTCGCTGGCTCTGCCGTCCCCCGCCCCACCACCCTTATAGAGTATTTAATCAGTTATGCATACGTCCGCGTACGTTAGTCCTGTGGGCGCGTTCTCGCTAGCGCCAACCCACGGCACCCGCATCCTCGCCACGCTGTCGCTAGCCGGCCCGCCACCAGGCGCCCTCGCGCGCCTGAGCGCGCCAAAAATCCACCCTGGCACGGCGCTCCCACACCCTCGCCAGCACCCACCCCCGGTCGTGTCCCTCTGGGTATAAAACTGCCACCACCATTCGTCGCTACTCATCCACCACCACCATGTCTAACGCTGAGGACGATCTTGTCCCCGAGTCCGTGGAGGGCTACACCGTAGGTGAAAAGAAAACCATCCAAGAATACACCAAGTTGGATGCCGAAGACGAAAGTTTGGCCAAGTGGAAGGCGTCGTTGGGTTTAAGCGACGACTCGTCTGCCTACCCCGTCAAGGCAGGCGACACCAGAAAAGTGGTCGTGGTCGAGTTGGGATTGGAGTTCCCGGAACAGCCTGAGTTGAAGCCCATTGTCATCAACTTGGAGGACGCCGACGGTAACACCATCGCTGGCAAAGAGATCAAGTTCTCCATCAAGGAGAGGGCCGTGTACCAGTTGGTGGTCAAGTTCCGTGTCCAGCACGAGATCGTCACAGGATTGAAGTACTTGCACTCCGTCAAGAAGGCAGGCATCAGGGTGGAGAAGCTCGAGGAGCCTTTGGGTTCTTACGCCCCCAACACCAAGGACAAGCCTTACTACGAGAGAAAGTTCCCGGAAGTGGAGGCTCCTTCAGGAATGTTGGCCAGAGGCAACTACTCCGCCACCTCCAAGTTCGTGGATGACGACAAGCACACCCACTTGACAGTGCCATGGTCATTCACCATCACAAAGTAGGGCCTGGTGATTATATCCAGGTGATCCTATCGGTTCCATCGGTTCCATCTGTGTTTTCTAGTATATACACAATTAATGTTCTATGTTTCTACGGTAGGCGTGACGAGGGAGGCGATACAGGTGACATCCGACTGTGACGAGTGACGAATTATTTCTAGCCACCACATTCCAGTAGATGGGTTGCTAATTATCTCCCTGGCCATGTGGTAAGTTACCAGTCATCAGATGTGATCAGACCAGTACAGCTTGGCATGAATAAACTTTACTCTACCGGATTAGCTGCGTTAGCTATTTATTGTATTTGTATAGGTTCCAGCGATTTCGAGAAGATTTCCATGCCTCCAGCAAGTACATTCCAGCTACGGTTTGGGTTTCACTATTAATGTTCTTTATCCGGTTAAGGACTGGTTTCTATTGTTATGGTCTATATCCGGCTATCAATTTCATATCCGGCTATGTATTAATATGTTTCTAGACATTAACGTTCTGGCCTCTGGTTATGAATTAATTTCCCAGTATTATGTTCTGGCCTCCGGTTATGAATCCTCGTCAAGATCTATATTCACCAGCATGCTGGTTATGAGTTCTCATAGATCTATATTTTGGTTAGTATACGATGGACTTTCTGGTCTGGTCCCGCTTCCCTTGCTCTAATGGATGTTTCTAAGTTTCAACGATCAGTTGAATAAGGCTGTATAATGTTCCAAGCTTCAACGATCTAATTTTGGTGTGATGGGGCAGTATATTTCTTGTCGCCTCAATGATCTATTCTTGAAGCGATGATGTATATTAACTCTCGTTGTTCTACGATCTATGCTTTCCCCAGGTTTCATTAATGTACAATGGTCTTTAGTTCGCAAGTTCCATGATCTATTTTTCGATTTCAGTAGACAATTAACCAGTATTATGTCTGAGATCGCTTCAATTCTCTATATTTGGTTTCAGGCGTTATCAACTTGTATAATGTTCTATGTCGTCGCTTCAATGATCTATTTTTCGGTTTTGGGTATCATTAACTTGCGTATTGTCTGAGATCGCTGTGTCCATTTTGTCACTTGTTATAACCTCCTCTATAACCTCAGTCTATCTTGTGTCTATGATTTCTTGAGGGGGCGACGGTTGGGGATGTACGGAGGCGCCCGGTTGGTATTAGAGGGCGTTGACATGGAGACCTGTGCTGCGATCGGTGCTCTGTTGCCTAGCGGCCTGCTTAAAAAACGGCTTGCCCCAATGGGTGCTTTGTTGCCCAACGGAGCCCTGCTTCCTGCCGTTGGACTATTTTCGATCCCTTTATCGCCAACTAGAGGCTTTCCATCTGTTGGCCTATTTATCGGTGCTCGTATCTGGTGGGTTCTTGGGGCTTTTATACCTTCGGGAGCTCGTGCTTGGAAGGCCACTCCACCTTCCCGTGGAGCTAGTCTTGGGGCCTTGAACCCCCGTTTCGCAGGAATCACCTTCTTTCTCTCCATCTCTACCTTGGCACTGGTAAACCCAAGCCCATTGGTGTTGGTGGGCTTGTCTCGTGCCTGGAAGTAGCTGCCCACCTCATGGTCCTGCCCTCGGACGTACGACTGCTGCCTGGCGTGGTATAATTGAACAAAGTGCTGGAGGTCAAAGTTGTTAGTTGCAGGACTTTGGCGTCCCAAAAGCAGGTATAGTTTGGTCAAATCGTCCCATGTTGCAAACGCCTGCTGACTAGAATTGAGCATTCCCGTATTGCTGGCCAGCTTAAGGAACCGAGAAACGGCCACGATGGGACGACGGCCCCAATTTCCACTGGGGTTTTTCTCGGTGTACGACGAGAGATAGAGCAAGGTTTTGGCTCTAGTAGTGGCCACGTAAAAGCACCGCCTCTCCTCGTTAACAGCGTCTTCACCTCCCGAGTCCATGGCAAACTTGGCTGGGAGCAAGTTCTCCGAGAGCCCAGGCACAAAGACCACTGGCCACTCGAGTCCTTTGGACCCGTGGATGGTTGACACTGACACCTTTCCCCTATCGGCTTCGTGGTTCACAGTTGTGGAGTCTGTCTCGTAGAGCCCCACCGAATGGATGAATTTGGCCACGAAATTGCGTCCGTCCTGTGATACGTCGTCGTTGGTTCCTCCGATAAAAAGAGGGAGGTTCTCGTCTCGAGGACAAAACTCGCAGAATTGGCCCTTTACCTCGCTGATATTGAGCTCGGCTGTCTCGTCGGTCAGGTACTCCTTCTGGAGTCCACTGGAAGAGTAAACGAACGCAAAAATCTCTGCCAACCACCCCAGTTTCTGGTCTTTGGAGCCAGTCTCGAGCATGCTCTTGGCCTCGTTGACAAACTGCACGTACTGGGAGATCGCCTGCTTGTTCTTGGAGGTGAGTTTTGTCCCGCAGTCCTCAACTAGTCTGGCCAATGCCTGCATCACCAGCTGGTTAGCCATTTGCGCAAGCTCGAGCCGGTGGTCAATCGTGGCCAACGTCTTTTCACCGATGCCACGCTTGGGAAGATTTAGGGTCCTGAGAACTGCTAGTCGGTCATTGTCGTGTGCCACCACACGGAGGTAGTCCATGATCGCCAACACCTCTTTTCGTTCCCAAAACGCCTTTCCCTTGACCATCACGTATGGGATCCGTTTGCGCACAAACTCGTTCTCCAACACTCGAGTCTGGTAGGCTGTTCTTACTAAGATGGCCACATCGCTATACTTTACGGGAGTCTCGGGCAACGAGAGCAAGTGCTCGATCTGGTAGGCGATCCAACGAGCCTCGTCCTCTGGCGACCCCAAATTGGCGTACACAGGCCTGTAGGACGAGCTGTGCTGGGACTGCAAGCTCTTGACGGTTCTGTCGTTCTGCTGGCGCATGATGGACTCCGAGAAATCGAGGATGTCGGAGGTGGAACGGTAGTTCTGGCTCAAGGTGATCACAGCACACTTGGGGTATCGTTGCTTCATCTTGGCGAAGTTGACCGACTGGGCGTCCCGAAACGCGTAAATACTCTGGTCGGGGTCTCCCACAATCGTCACGTTGTTCTGCAAACTGGTGTCGGTGGGATGGCCTCGTGCAAACTGGTACATGAGCCGCAACTGGATCTCGTTGGTGTCTTGAAATTCGTCCACCAAGGTGTGCCGTACGAAATTGAGTACTGGGTGCTTGGATACGAGCTGGTGACAGTGTAAGAGACAATCGTCGAAGTCCAAAAGCTTTTCCACCGACAATTTGGCCTGGTACTTGGTGTAGATGAACGAGAGCGCCTTGTTGCACGACACGGCATGTGAGTAGTCCAGCGCACTCACACCACCCGCCTTGAGCCTGGAGACCTGTTTTCGGAGCTTCTTGGGGTCGTAGCCGTTGTGTTTGGCTTCGGAGTCACCTTTGAACCCGCTGCACTCGTCACCTAGGCCCGCCAAATACGCTGTCTCTTCGCCTGTAAGCGCATCAAGCACGTCTCGCATGATATGGAGACTGTCGCGCTCGTCAGCGATGGTATAGTCGTTCAATCCGAGCTTGTTGCCGTAGATCTTGATGATGCGATAACAGATGCTGTGGAACGTTCCGATGAGCAACTTGTCGATTTCAATGCCGGTACCGTGGAGTAGCTGTTCCAACCGTTCTGTCATCTCGGTGGCAGCCTTCTTGGTAAACGTGGTCACGATCATGTTCTGGGGAGGGATCTGGTGGTGAAGCAAGAGATGAGCCACGCGTGCAACAAGCACCTTGGTCTTGCCTGTCCCAGGACCTGCGATGATCTGGAGCTGTCCATGGCAGGGCGCGAGCACTGCCTGTTGTTGCTGCTCGTTCAAGCCTGTGGCCATGGGGACGTGATGGTGTGATGGTGGTGTTGATAGTAGGTGATTGATATTCCATCACGTGAGGCTATTTTCACTATTTCAATTATTCACTATTTCTGGGGAAAATGTAGAAAAGTGCGTAATCTTGAAGAATTGGAAATTGGAAGTATGGGGATGAAAAGTATGAAGATGTTGGTATATACCATGAATGAATTAAGGGATAATTATTGAGGCTAGTGGTATGAGTAAGGTATGGGTCTTTCCAGAATTTTGAAGAAATAGAATTTATACATGGCCACTGGTCAACTAAAGAGCAGATTGTTGATAAGCCAAAATCTCACCAATTCTGACCCTCTGGTCCATTCTGGCAGTGCCGGAATGACTCCCAACGAGGACACTAGACAGCCATCTAACCACCAAAAAATAGACCAACATCTGGCATTGGCATCACTTATACATAAATGGGAGTCAATGTAATAATCGTGACTCGTATCACGTGACACGTTCTATCTAGCAGCCCAAACACCGTTTAACCGCCACATGGTCCTTCTCCCCCTCCTCTTCTACGCCCAGGTGGCGCTAGCCCTCGTCAACTGGCCCCAGCTCAGCCCCCGCCTCACCACCGTCACTCGATCTCAGCGAGATATTGCCGAAGAGATCCCCATCGACCAGCTCTCCACGTTTGGACTCTCGTTGAACACCTTGGTGTTTGACAAGAAAGGCTATACCACCGATGCTTTGGACGAATTGCCTGCCATGTTGGCCGTGGGCGTGCAGACGTTCATGTTGGACTTGTACTGGAACGAAGTAACCTCCAAGTGGCAGTTGTGTCCTGCTCCCTTCCCTGGCAATGCCACCATGGATATTGCCCCCAAGGACTTGTTCTGGAACGGTCACAACTACACCTGTGGCGTGCTGTTGACGCTTGGACTGATCAACGCCTGGATCAACACCTACATTGCTGGCACAAACTCCAACATGGACGCCAACTATCTCCAGTTGCTTTTGAATCTCAAATCCATTAAGTTTCCCCAGAACTCGTCCCAGATCTACGTGCCTCGCTCGGCAGAGTTCGCTAGCTTGGGAAACTCTACCTTATCAGATTCTGTGGCTTCCTTGGGCTCCTACATCTTCACTCCTCGCGACCTTGCTTCCTTCAGAAACTCTGCTGTCCCGAGAACAGGGTCTGGGGCCTACTACAATCGCTCCGACACCCGCATGCCTCCGTTGTCGATCTTCTTGTTGAATGACTTTCGCAGAGTATTGATCAACGTGGTGTCCAGCGACTTGGATGAGTCGTCTTCTTCCTCCTACAACATCTCTACCCAGGATAGAGATACCCTCTTCTTCGACTCCACCTTGCCCACGGTCATAGACACTGCAGACGACAACCTCTACTCCAGCTGTCTCGATATGATCAACGGCTCAGACCTTACCAGCAGCTACTCCAATGTGTCCCTTAACACCCATTTTCGATTCTTGATGGATGGCGACGACGACCTGTTTACCAACGAAACCTACATGAACTACATACGATGTGGGCACTCAGTGATCCTCAACTCGTCAGAGTACGTGTTCGAAAAGCAGGACTACAATTCCAGCCAGAACCATTCGGTGGGCGCCATTTGGGACTACTTGCTTCCCAGCTCATACTGGTCGTGGGCAATAGGGCAACCTATCTCTGGGGTAAATAATACAGTCCTCACCAATTTTACCGATGATCAACCCGACACCTCGGACAGAGAACTCAGGGCCCATTGCGTGGCCCTCAACCCTGAGGGATTTGTGCTTTCCAACTGCTACGACCCATTCCACTACGCCTGCCAAAACGAAAGCGATCCCACCGACTGGAACATCCCCAGGGACCTGAAAAGACGGTATTTTGATGCCTACAAGCCCGGAAACTGCCCTGACGGGTACCGGTTCACGTTGCCACGGCTGAGCATCGAACTTCTAGCGCTCAAGGCCAGGGTGGTGGATGACGAGTTGCCCTTTCCAGTGTGGATTGACCTCAATGACATCACAGTATCGAACTGTTTTGTCTCGGGAGGTCCCTATGCCCAGTGTCCATACCAACAGACGGTGACCCGGTCACAATTGGTATTGATGATCGCTCCGTCGTTCGTGGTAGCTGTGGTGATTATCATCTTGATTTTCATGGAGAAGATTCTCCGAGTGACTCCCATCCACACCAACAGAAGAAGGCACTGGAAACACATCATTAACGAATATAACGAAAAGCATGAGTACGAAGGAGTTCCTTCGTAGTTTAGAAATACGAGCATGAATAAATCACTTGACAAACTAATAGTACTGTTAGAACTATAATGAAGCTAGAATAGTTTTGTTAATGTACGAGTACGAAGGTTGGTAGTTTCAATAACACGCATAAATATCTGGGGGCATTGAATCCTAAGCTTCACTCAAGGGTCCTATTCATTTAAGTTATTTTTGTATTCTTAGTTTCTGCTATGACTAAATGGGACTCTGGAAGGCCCGAAATACACCATCAGCATTTATCGCTCGTATTTCTACTGATATTGTAATATTAGTATTTCACTATGGTAGACAAATGTCGCATGTCGCGTGATGCGACATCCATAGAGGCAAAAGTTCAAGGGCAATCTCACTCCAGCTTTCCATAACCACACAATGAGCGATCAACAGTGGAAGAACTTGTCCAACGAATTAAGACGGAGGGCCCAGCAGGCCCGTAACTCCGGCAGCTCCGCTCCCAGATCTCCTTTCGGATTTTTTGCAGGCTTTGGTGGCTTGTTACTCTTGGGAGGTGTGTCAGTGTTTGCCCAAAATGCATTGTTTAACGTCGATGGTGGTCAGCGTGGTATCATCTACTCGCGTATCAACGGTGTACAGCCCCAGATCTATCCTGAAGGAACGCACTTTGTCATTCCATGGATCCAAAGACCAATCGTGTATGATGTTCGTGCCAAACCACGGAACGTCGCTTCCTTGACCGGAACCAAGGACTTGCAAATGGTCAACATCACCTGCAGAGTGTTGTTCAAGCCTGACATCGCTCAGTTGCCTGCTGTCTACAGAACCTTGGGTACCGACTACGACGAGAAGGTTTTGCCCTCCATTGTCAACGAGGTGTTGAAATCGGTTGTTGCCCAGTTCAATGCGTCCCAATTGATCACCCAGAGAGAGAAGGTCAGTCGTTTGGTCAAGGAGAACTTGGTGCGTCGTGCCAGCAAATTTAACATCTTGTTGGACGATGTGTCCTTGACTTTCATGACATTCTCGCCAGAATTCAGTGCAGCTGTGGAAGCCAAGCAAATTGCCCAGCAGGACGCCCAAAGAGCGGCTTTCATCGTCGACAAGGCCATCCAAGAGAAGCAGCAGTTGGTGGTCAAGGCTGCTGGTGAAGCCAAGTCAGCCGAATTGGTTGGTGAGGCAATCAAGAAGTCCAAGGATTACGTGGAATTGAAGAGATTGGACACCGCCAGAGAAATCGCAGGGATCTTGGCCAACTCTCCAAACAAGATCTTGTTGGATAACGACACCTTGTTGTTGAACACCGTGACTGACGGTCGTAAGTAAGTTTCCTTTGTAAATAGCTTTTGGTTAAAAATCAATATATTGAAAAATAGTAAGATGTGGTCTTGTCTAAATTGTAGTTCCCATTCAATCGGGTGGAAGTTGATTTGAATTGATACTTTTCCTGATGTCTTCCTTGAATGTAGGGCATGAACTTAATAAATTGCCTAATTGTCAGAATTTCAGGCTACAGTAAAGGACAGAATTATCTTTTTCCCACATCAGAGCATATTTTTGGCCAAGGGACATTGTCACTTGATTCATTCAGCGGATATGCCACAAACTATTCTCCCAATGTAATTTTTTAATTAATTGTGAACGGCAGAAGTGACCACTACACATCCTAGTAACTTCTAATTTTCTACTTTAGTAACTAATGGAAATGCTGAGTACCAATTTGCGTTGAAATTGGAAAGCAATTAGTGCAAAAGAGTACCCTGCTTATTGAGGGATGATATTGTCAGTATCCTTACTCGGGCTTAAAAATCAATTTATTTATCCTATATATTGATCACCCAGTGATCTCTTTAGAAAATGGAGTTGACAATGTCACCACCAATTGTAGCACCGGCACCGAAGATGGCTGCATTACCCAACTTGCTACCGAATTTCTTTAAATGGGATGGTTGTTCAGGCTGTTGCTGTTCTACAACCGCGGCCTGGGGTTGGGCGTAGGTCTGCTGCTGAGGTTGTGGAGAGTAGTAGCCTGTAGATGGAGGTGGGAATTGTGCGTAGCCACCGTAGGAAGGTTGTGGCTGGATTTGTTGTTGAGGTTGCCCGTATTGTGGAGGTGGTTGATGATAGCTTGGGCTAGGTGAGTACAGTTGTGGAGGAGCGTAGCTCGACTTCTCTTCTTGGGGAGGAACTACTGGGGCACGACTGGTGGTTCCCACATTGAATTCTTGCTCCGATATCACACTGACGTAATTGGATGGGAATACTCCTGGTTTTTCGGGACTGCCTCCCTTCTTGTAGCCCTTCCACCAGTCTTCAGATAAGTGTTCCACAACGGCGATTCTGTCTCCCTTGGTCAAAGGAATATCGTCAGCTTCTGCACCGGAGTAGTCATACAATGCCTTGCAGTAGCCGAGTGGTTTGGCACTGAATGAACGTGGTGGTTGACTTGGGGCTGGAACGTTATTGGTGATGCTAGACTTAGCAAAGTCCTCGGCTAGCTTGTCGGTGCTAGAAGGGGGAGGACCAGATGGTGGAGCGGCAGAGGGAGCAGCAAACGAGCCGTCCAACTTTTCTACTCCCCAAGGCGCCATGTCCTTTTGGTATTTGGGAGGAAGCGACTCCAAAAGCTTGTTGTACAAGCCCTGGGTGATAACCTCTGAGTCATGCAAGAACTCCAACTCGGTTCTTATCGTGGTTAAGGAACGATTGATCAATGGACCAGACATCTTGTTAGTTTTCGATAAAAAGGAGTAGTTGGCAATTATCAAAGGATCAACCGATCCTATATGAAGCACATCACGTTTTTTGGCAGTGCGGACTAAGCCAGTACACCACTTTCCAAACTTAGAAACTAATGAGGGATTACCTGATGGTGGCACCTCTTTGGGACACGCCCTCGCGGAGCTCGATCAAGGCACTTCCGTAGTTTCCCGAGGCAGTAAAGTATGATTCTGAGCTGAGCTCGTGGGTCACTTCCCACACTTTGTAGACACGAATGGTGTAGTCGTTAGCTGCAACGCAGACGGAGGTGGCGTCTGGACTGGTGGACGAGCTCAAAATCCGCAAATTGGGCACAGCTGGCACTTCTCTTAGCGGGATCATACCCGGATAGGAGTAGACACTCACGAGAACCGGACTACTGCTGTTGGCAAACCCCGAGGTTGCAACTATTTCCTTTCTAAACTTGCTCCACACAAGTCCGGTAATCTGGGCATCGGTCTGTACCTCATTCAACAAAGTTCCCGATCGGGTGTGCCAAAAGCGGATTTTCCTGTCTCGGCTACCAGCTCCAGTAGCCAACAACGAGGTGGACCACGGACAGTACGCGAGCGCCTTGACTGCTGCGGTGTGGGGCAAGATGTACTTCATGGTTGGTGCCATGAGATCGTGAATGTCCCACACCATGCAGCAGTTGTTGTTACTGCCCACGGCCATCTCGGTCTCATCTTGGTTCAAGACGATGCCTACGGGTTAGTAGTGCCAGGAAGTGTTGAGAATCCCTTAGTGTGGCTAGCCAGCAGTACAATGGTCTCTCAGTCTTTGGTACTCACCGCAGACCTGCTGTTGGTTACATCGCAAGGTCGAGATCCGCACGATCTTGCTGTTGCCCACTTTGAACACGGTGACATTGCCCTCTTCGTCTCCGGCAAAAAACGTGTTTGCCGTGCTTTTCCACTGGAAACAATAAACCGTGCCCAGACCATGTTCGTAGGTGTCTATGACCGAGTTGCATGCCTCGTCTACCAAAAATATCGTTCCTCCAACAACCGCGACCAAGAGATACCCCTGGGCATGCACCGACACAGCCGTCACCATTTGTCGAGTGGCCAACGGGACTTGGCGAACCGAGTTGTCAGGGCCCCACCAGTACACCTTGGCACCTAGACCAACAGCTACCCTGTAGGTGCGTTTTGACCACGACACCAAGTTGGAGTAGTAGTCGTTGCGCAAGCCTGGAGCCTGCAAGATGTTGGTGGCCATAAGGAAGCCCACTGATTTCTTGGCCGGGGGTGGCGAACAGCGCCTGTCGTTGCTCAACACCTCGACAATGCGCTGTGGAGACGTCAGCGATACCAACGGACCGGCAAGATCTAGTGATCCTGGTTTGTGGGTGTCAGTACTGGTACTGGGACGGTACTGGAGCACCTTGGGGCTTGCAGCCATACCCAAGGCCTCTCTGAGCTTTTCCTGGCGATGCTGGGCTGGCTCTGGCGTGGTGGTGGCGGGGATGTTGTCAGATGGCGATATTTCTCTGTTACCGCTACCCACTCTGAGATACAAGATATCTTCTCTTAGGGTAATGCTGGCCACAACAGGGGTGCGTGGAGGCTGGAGCTGGTCACCACTGGTAGTGGGATTTTTATAGATCAGTGAAGAAGAAGACGTGGGGATAAACCTATTTCCCGCCTCCATACTAGTTCTTGACATGGTTGCAAAAGAAGAAATCTTTGCAAGAATTGCAAAATTGCAAAAGTACAGGAATTGCAAAGAATTGCAGCAATTGACTGACAGAAAAGTAGACCTTCAGAGGAGTAGCACAGAAGTGGCCAACAGACTGGAAACCAGAAACAGTCTGGTGTACTGTGTAGGAGTCCCCAAAGACAGTGGTGCGGTTATAGCGATTAGGTAATCGTCTGAGACGGCGCCGCACGACCCAACATCTAGCGATTGAGAAACTGCCAGCGACCCTAAGTAGTCCAAGGCGTTTGATTTAGAAGTATTCAATACTTTTCTTTCTAATGCCACTTGTCACCACGGGGTTTTTACCCGCCAGAATCACGCTGGAGGACGTTGCCGGCATATTCTTCCTTATCTTCTGCGCAATCGTGCATCGCAGGGTCTCACTGGTCGTTGATCAGCCGTTCATAGACGAGATCTTCCACCTTCGCCAATGCCAGGTGTACTGCAAGGGCGACTACTTCAACTGGGACAACAAGATCACCACCCCACCCGGCCTTTATGTTCTCGGGACGCTCTACGCTCGCGCATTGCAGCTATTGGGCATGGCCAACGCCTGTGACAGCTATGGCGTGCTCCGGTCCCTTAACTTGGTGGGTGGACTATTCGTGCTTCCAAGAGCATTGAGAAAGTTCCGCAACATCGACAAGGGCCAGTTCTGGACCTATAACGTGGTATCGCAATCCCTAATGTTTCCCTACTACTTTTTGTTCTACACCGATATCTGGTCCACCATCTTCATTGTGATGTCGTTGTCGTGGGCAGTGAGCAGACCTTCTAGCGCTGTCCGCTGTGGTGTGTATGGCTTCGTCAGTTTGTGGTTCAGACAGACCAACATTGTTTGGTTGGCCTTCGTGATGTCGGTATTAATCGACCGGAAAATCGAGACCCAGCACAACGAACAATTATCATTTGGTGCTCGCATCGTCAAATTCATCCAAAAAATGGTTGAGGAATGGACTCAATTGGTCCCTTTTGCCATAAACTTCGGGTTATTTGGTGTCTTCTTAGTGGTTAATGGTGGGATCACTTTTGGCGACAAGGAAAACCACGAGATAAACGCACACATAGTCCAAGTATTATACTGCTTCACCTTCATCACTTTCTTCACCTGGCCGGTGTGGCTCTCCAAACGGGTAATAACTCGCTACATTAGCTTCAATTTTCAAAATTATGGGTTCAACTTGTTGTTGAACGGACTCCTGATGGCTTTGATCAAGCACATCATTGATAATTACACTGTGGTACATCCATTCCTTTTGGCAGACAACAGACATTACACATTCTACATCTTCAAGAAATTGATCAGTCACCGTTACAGTCAATTTATTTCTATTCCATTGTATCATTTCTGTACATGGAACATTATCACATCTCTAAATCAATCTAAAAGACTTAGCTTAAGTCCAATCACAATCATAACATACTTGGGGGCGATCTGCCTCACAATCATCCCTTCACCCCTCTTCGAACCAAGGTACTACATCGTGCCATTGATTGTGTACCGGTTGTTCATCAAACCATCAGGAACTCAAAGGCCCAAGCTAGAATTTCTTTGGTTGAATGGAATCAATTTGGTGATTATGGCAGTATTCTTCAAGTATGAGTTCACCTGGATCAGTGAACCTACTAGTGTACAAAGAATAATCTGGTAAATAACCCAATAAAATACAGTTTCTCATTATTCATATCGCCATGGTCATTAAAACCCAATCTCCGTTAATTTGTTTGTAGTATCCCGCTGGCGGTTCAAATCGATCTCTTTCAATACCTCGTCAGTTACGTCTTGGGACAAGGGACTTTTTATGTTGGGAATATGTGAGCTGGAGCCAATACTGGATTGCGAAGCAATTGAGGTTCTGGGTAAACTCTCCGACGAGTTCTTTGCGCTATTCAACGGTTGGTTCAAGGTGTCGATACTTGAGATGTTTTTGTTGATAAGCTCGTCGATGGAGTTTCCATTTTTGAAGTCCTGGATGAATGATTCCTTACGCTTCAACTCAATGATAAGTTGTTTTGTTTCTTCATCAAGCTCGGCATCTGCTTTTTGCAAAGAAACTAGCCAGTTGTTGATGCTTCTTCTTTTCAAGATATCGAGGTAGCCCACTTCCAACTTCGTTTCTTTGTCCATGTAAACCAAAGATCCCTCGTTACCGAGGATGATATCTCCGTAGTTGTTCTTTTGTCTGGTTTTGATATCCCAGTTTCCAATCTCCAAGTCGTTGGCAAAGATCAAGAGAAAATCGCCAAAGTTATCAGCAATCTTGAACTTGGTATCGAATTCCCTGCCAAACAAGATCACCTGGCCATAGGTGCCTGACCCGTTTGGAGGAGGAGAGAGATCGATGCCGATGTAATTGCCGACCTCGTCGGTGATGATGGGGATCCACATGGGATGGGCAAACGAGTTGTGGATGGCACCAGGCGGGATTGATTTCTGGACGGGAAGGTTGAGGTGTGGGGACGTCGTAGACGCACTGGAGGCCGAGGACGACGAGCGAGACGACTTGGACTTGGAGTCACCAAGGTCGAACGAGGTGTTGACGGAGTCCACATCACTAACGGTTTGACTACCAGCATCGGGGTTAGTGAACTTCTTCTTCACCGCCAGGTTTTGGGCGTAGCTGGTGGGCAACTTGGCCAACTCGCTGATTTTGTGCGATTGCTTGATGGTGGACAACTCGTCGTTGAACATACGTGCCACCTTGCGCCAGTTTTCTGTCATGATCACGATTTCGTCCAAGGACATCAACTTGAGCCCAAACACCAAGCCTTCGCCCGAGGTGGTGGACGTGGTACCGAAGTTGGACTGGCCATCGGTGAGCTTGTAGAACTCGACCACGCACGGCGGCAATTTGATGTTCAAGTCCTTCTGGAAGTCGTTCAAGTCGGAGTTGGTGCATTTGTCCTGGAGCGAGCTATGGAGGTCTGGCGCGTAGCGCACCATCCAGTTGTTGATGTGCCGCCATGCCAACTTGACCTCGTGGACGCCAGCGTCAGTGGCAGTTTCGGCAGCAGCGTCGGCATCGTGTCCACTGATGAACTCAGTAGCCGAGTGGTTGTGGTGGGAGAAGAGCAACTTGGCCTCGTCAGGCTTGTTGACACGGTTGAACGAGTTTCTGGGGTCGAACTCTGCGTACTTGTCGCTGGTGCTGAGGGAGTAGAAGAACTCCTGGACCTTCTGGCCAAGCGTCATGGTGTGATGTGGCAGGAGGGATGGACGTGGTGGTGGTGGGGTGGACGTGGTGGATGTATCGAGTCTGGGGTGTTTATTGGCGTGATTGCCGTCCCGTGATGTCAACGTGCGCACACTACTAATGACGCGTAGACAATAGGTAGAGAGGGAATTGCAGTCTGTTGGGAGAGTAACAATAGTGGCTCAAGTCGGTGCTTGTGCGAATTGAGCGGGAAGCATTGAAGTGGATTGCCGGTGTGGGCTGTAGAATAATAGAACAATAATTAATTTTGACTGGGTGCAATAATATCGTGCATCGATTTATCCATAATCTGTATTCTTTGATTTGGATATAATGGCTTTTTGGATTGGAACAGCCGTGGTGCCAAAGTAAGCATGCGGAGGACTTCGATCTGGGCAGAATCACGGGTTGTGGTGGAATATTCTCCATATTAATGTATTAATATACATCTACATTCTCTTGCGACATCCATTTCCCCATACGGTCCCATAACTAAATGTCATTATTTCTACCATACCCAGCATGACGACGTCCTACTTTGAAATCCCCTACTGTGGAAGGCGACACCGAATTCTACTCTTTGAGATATTTTACGTAGTCGCCCTGAGGATATGAAGACAAATTCCATACTCTAGGATATTCAAGACTTGAGACAGCAGTCGTGAGTCCAGAGGGCATTCCACTCGCTTATGGGTAAGTAATTAATACATGCCATATCGCTGCTGTTGACAACATGGACCTTGGAACTCATACCATAACGATGGCTACTTGATTTCTCAAACCAGGAAGCCTCCTTAGATCGAGAATCACCAAGGATTATAGCCTCTACCCACACGTGACAACATCGTCATGTGCCAATTCTACACATATTCCCCGGGCATGAAGTGCAAACGCCAATGACAAGCAAGTACACGATAAACCGGGCGTTTTATCTGGGAAGAGCCCGCGAACAAAACCACCTAAAACAAATGGTGTCAGAATCAGTAGAACGGCGTGGGCCATGATTCTCAGGGGGACGCTGGCTGCACCTATCCACAGCGATAACCCTCAGAACGAGGGCACCGTAAGCGGACCGATTGCTCGACGGCACAGACAGCTAGGGGTTTTGATTTAGGGCCACTATCCGTGGTAAACAAATTGATGAACTAAGAAAGATTTTTTTTGGTATTTAAATCATGCTCAACGCCGGGTAACCCTACTCCAGGCAGCCGATGCCACTGGTAGGGAACCAAGTCTACGGTCCAGATACGAGCTGGAGAGAAGCGTAGGAGCACAAGCCAGGTGACGGACCCTTCCACTGGGCTTAGTGATCCTGTGGCTCGAAATTCCCCTCATACGGCTACAACCGTGGCCTGGTCAACGTAATATAGTCCAATGAAAAATTCGTTAGATAGTACCTGGTAGTCAAATTACACCCAACGGTCCATTCTTGGAGGCCAGTGCCCCAGCTCACTACGCTCAGATAGATATATTTATATTAACATAGAAGGTGCCAAAAGATGGGGTCAGATGTGATGTTCGAATTGATGATATTTTTTACATATTAAATATTACAATTACCAGGTAGAAGCAACAGCGTCTTCAACAGCTGGAGCAGCATCAGCAGCCCAGTCAACTTCTTCGGTTTCACCGGTCCATTCGGCTTCAGCTTCAGCAACTGGAGCTTCGGTTTCTTCAACGGCCTTACCTTCTTCGGTGGCGTTTTGTTCAATCTCTTCTGGGTCTCTGTAGAAGTATAAATCTGGCATGACAGACCATTCGGTGGTTCTGTCTGGGATGATACCTCTCAATCTCAAGACTTCTCTGGCAATCAACCACCAGATCAAACCGATGGAGTGCTTACCCTTGTTATTACATGGAATGGCGACATCAACGTATTCAGATGGGGAGTCCATGTCGGTCAAAGCGATGATAGGAATGTTGACGTAAGAAGATTCCTTGATGGCTTGAGCATCGGTTCTTGGGTCAGTGACAACAACCAATCTTGGTTCCTTGAAAGAACGGGTGATGTAGTTGGTGAAGTTACCTGGGGTGAATCTACCAGCAATTGGGGTAGCACCGGTGTGGGAGGCGAATTTGAGGACAGCTCTTTGACCGAAGGTTCTGGAGGAACAGACAGCAACGTCGCTGGCGTTTGGAACGGCAGCGATGATTCTGGCAGCCAAAACAATCTTTTCCCAAGTCTTACCAATGTTGATGACGTTGACACCATCTGGTCTGGTCTTGTAGACGTATGGCTTGTTGTGAACCTGTTATGTTAGTAGTGATCCAAATGCTTTCGAAATCGTGGCACATACTTGAACGTTCTTGGAACCCAAGTGGACGTTGGCAGCTAATAACAACTTAGCATCTTCTGGAGTTAAGTCAAATGAAGCAGGTAAAGACATCTTGATGGTTGGTTCTCCTTTAATGTTTTACTTCAAACTGATATGAAAGAAACTAAAGGCCTGAAAGATTTTTGCGAAAAAATTCACCGGGGAGTGTAGAGGTGAAAATTTTTTGATGGTGAGAGCGTATAGTGAGCGATTCCTGGGGGAGGTGTGGTAGCGCGCGCGGTGTGCCGATGCTGGCATCCGGAGTGCAATAGTGGTGGGAGGAGGGTGGTGGCACAAAAAGCGCGGTAGTGCGCGGCCCGCGCGGCCAGGGCTGGGGCCCTTAAAGCGCGCTTTTGAGCGTGACATGCACGTGACCATCCTCTGCCCCCGCCCCCTTCTCTCGCATGGCGTGCACGTATCTGATCGATCAGATAAGCTTTGGTTCCCCAAGCGACGGAGCGACTGCGTGGTCCACGTCGCCAGGTGGCACCGCACTGTCATGCAAGCGCTGGTTGTCACCTCTACAAGGCCTATCCAGGCGCCTGCCCCCCCTGAAGCCCTCCCTGCCCCGCTTCACCGCCAATTTACTGGCCCTTGCTTCAACCTGTCACTTACGTAAGGCGAGCCCATTCATGTTCGTTGCGCAATGCGCATAATCTCACTAATCTCACCAGACTGATCCAGGTTCACATGAATGAAGAGGCCCTCCTCCTTCCACGCAAGCGCTCGGAGCAGTTCCACATCGACGAGCCCGATCAGGAGTCCCACTGGATCCACGAGCACCGACGCCAGCTCTCCACACTACCATGGCACAAACGGCCATCCTTTGGCACCATGGGGTTCATTCTCTTCCTCATAGCATTGGCTGCCTCGTGTGGCCAGCCCACCAAGGACTCGCTCAACGCCAAGTTGGCGTGCCGAGCGTCGGGTCAGCTCTACTGTGATCCTGTGCTAAAACAGGTGATCTTGTCCAACCTCAATCTCGTGTGCTCCACCACCACCAGCATCGTGCTGATGGTGGTCCTGGCTAACGTGGGTCCGCTCTCGGACTCCTACGGCCGGAGCCCGTTCTTCTGCTACTATATTTTGGCCAACTTCCTTGCGCTGGCGGCATTGCTCTGGGTCTATAGAACCTACTCTACCTTGAAGTTCTGGTTGATTGTACTGACTTCGTTCATTTCGAGCTTGAGCGGAGGCAACTACTCGCTCCTCTCGCTCCTGAACGCTTATGCATCGGATATCGTGGCTCCCGAGAACAGGATCTACTCGTTGGGCTTGGTGTCTGCTGCCATATTTGCAGGCAGTACTCTTGGGCCCATGTTGGGAGAGTTTGTGCTAAATCGCTCCAGCGATATCACCTCTATCAATGGGGACATTCTTGCCAACGAACTAGTCCCCATCAAGGTGGAATTGTGCATCCAGGCGGTGGTAATGGTATTTACTTTCATGTTTCTTCGAGAGTCTCGCTCGAAACAGGCCCTTTTGCGGGCAAGAGCAGACCAAGCAAGTACTCCTCGTACGTTGGTGGACGCTATCAATTTCTTCAAGCCTCTTAAGCTATTGGCGTTGCCCCGTTCGGTGGCTCGTCCCCACCAAAGACTCTCCATCCGCAGGTCCAGGTATGTGGTGGTGCTCCTTGTCACCATCGAGATTTTGATGGCACTTGTGGACGATATCGTCCGCACCATCATCACCCAGTACGGCATTTTCAGGTTCAATTGGTCCGCCAAGCAGTTGGGGTACTTCCTGTCAATAAACTCGTTGGCCAGTGCCGTGGTGCTAATGGCCATTTCGCCGTTGCTCAACAAGGTGTTGTTCGCCAAACTACTTGGTTATTCAGCGTTGGAGTCGCAGTTTGACACCATCGACTTTGCCATGCTTTTGGTGGCCTTGGTCAACGAAATCGTCAGTCTCTCCATGCTCTACACCAGCACCAGCACTTCGGAAATGTTCTTCGCTGGAAATTTATTGACCATCAGCTTGATCGGTGGGCCTGCCATCACTTCTGCCATGCTCAAATTTTATCCAGAATCAAAGGTAGGTGAGTTCTTCAGTGCACAGTCTATCTTGAAAAATGCATTGGGAATCATTTCACCACTAGTATTTCAATGGTTGTACAAGTACAGCCTTAGAAACCAAGTAGCTAACTTGTCGTTTGGGGTGTATGCATTGATCATTATGCTGTGCACGGGATGTCTTCTCGTGGCCAGAAGGCTCTCCTTAGCTACTCAACTGGGGCATATAGCCACCCCGTAACCCGAAGAAATGAGGGCCAGTGCAGACTCTGATAGTAGAAGAGCTAATGAAATTCTGGGTACATATTCATGAAGTCTCTGCATACTAAAATACCACTGCTGTGCGGTTGGTATCTAGATTCATTTTATTAGGTATATAGTCGTGTTCGGAAACACGTAGAATCGGTTTTATGCTACTTGTAAGACACAAAAGGTGACAGATCAGCCTCTACTGTCCGGAACCTTTGGACACCTCGCTCCAGATGTCTATAGTCTTTTCATACCGCTCTGGTAACATCAAGTAATTGAACTTCAACTCGTGGTTATAGTGCGTGGACAATAACTCACCTCTGGACAACGATTGCAACAACTTCGATCTAAAGTTCTTGGATGCGGTGAATAGCTTGATGAAGTTGGTGAAAATCTCGTTGTAGGTCAATGCTTTGTTAGATAATTTGGTATATGTGATCGAATGCTCGTACATCAAGTACTGGAACTTGATTCCGCCCTGTAGTCTTTTGGAGTTCTTCAACTTCAACACACATACGAATAAGGGACTGAAACTGATCATAATTTGTAGGTTTTCCAAAAAGTTCAATGATATTAAGATAAGTAACCTCAAAACAAAAAACATGAAATAGAATGCAAAGACGGTGGGGAGCAACAAGATGAGAACCATGAACAATAATGTGCCCAAGAGCAACTGATCAATCTCAAACGAATTACTGGATCCAATCACGTAATTATTGAGATTATCGATTCTATTCCTGAGAATATTGTACTTCTTCCCTCTAAACAATTGGAATAACGACTTGAGTGTTTCTATTTGCCTGTTGTAAACCTTCGTCGACGTAAAATGGAAGCAGGAAACATGGAACGTTAGTTTGTCAATGATGTCAATCATGAATCCTAGGAAGAACGACAACCCTCCACCGTAGCATAATACCTTGAAAAACACCTGGAAATAATGGACGAGTTGAAGCTTCGACTCCTGGGAAATCTCACTTTCAATGATATCATTGATAACGTACTTCCAACAATTAAGTGACCACATAAACAAATCGCCCATGAAATGGCCCAATTCATCGTTCAATTTAAAACCAGCAGGATGATGGGTTGCAATCCAATGAATCAAGGTGGAAATCTCGCTGTAGAGGATTCTTTGAATGAACGTTTTATGGAGAAATGTAGTGACAGTATCGAAATTTTGGATTATCAAATCATGGACCAAAACACCCATCAAGATGTCGTTGAACATGAGCCATGCTGAGTTGTGAAGATTAATATAATTCGAGTTGTTGATGTTCAAGTCAGAGTTAAATATCGGAAGCTTCAAATTCTTCAAAAGTGGGCTGTCTTCATTGTAGAGAATGCTTTTATCGTAGTAACACAAGAATTGGATGGGGAAATAATTGATCTGTTTCAATCTCAAGTCCAATTGACGCACCACGTTGGAGACAGAAACCAAGCTATATCCGTACACCTTGTAGTTGAGGGTCCAGATCAGCCAGATGATTATTCGTTGGAGGAAAGTGACCAACTGAACAATGATCCTGACCAAGGGATGTATGGACCCAGATTTTGGGGCCTGGTGCTTCTTTTGGGATGCCTGAAGGTCGATTCTGGTTTTCAAGACCAGGTTGATCTTGTCCATGATCTCGGAACTGGCAACAGAATTGTGTTCCACATGTTCAGTGGAAGGCTCGAATATCTCGAGCTTTGCGGTGTACTTATCCTGCTCGTTTGGGGTCGATTCTTTACCCATCGATTGAAGCAAAATGGGCCTCACTGAAAGGTACTCCAAATTGTTGAAATTAGGTGGCTCGAATAAGATAATCGAGTAGGTGCAATCGTCGTGGACATCGATGTACGGCACCTTGAGTGTGGGGTCATAACCGAACTGCAAGTCCCCCACTTGTGGAAGTCCCAACGAGCCGATGATGGTGAGGCTACTGAGATGGGGTGGTGGTGCAATTGGCTCAGTTGTTAGTTGCACGGCAACGTACACCTTGGCGATCTTGTAGCCCACCACGTAATACCCCTGCTGGGGACGTGCAAGCTGACGGATCAAGTCGCTGGCAAAGTAGATCTGGAAGTTCATGTGGAAAAGCTGTCTCTTCTCAAGTACTGGGACGAGTTGTTGGGTTTCTGGTAGAACGGCAACGGAAGCACCGATTCGGAGTCACTGAGATCGGATTCGGGGTCAAGAAGCTCGTTGCGCTGGTGGTCTCTTGCGCGTGCTTGTGCCTTCAAGGCAGCGTGTGATTCTTGGGCTAGTTTGTGCTGGTTCTCCACGGTGTAGACGTCAAGAATGATGATCTTGATGAGATAGATGATAGTGAAGAAAATGAGGGAAAGCGCCACAAGAACGTGGAGACTGCGAGCGGCTGGTGAATCGTACAAGTCGTACACTGGCATTCGTCTGAGTAGACGCTGGTGGCTGGCGTGGTGGACTGGTTGGCTGTGAGGAGCGTGAGTGAATGTCTGTTAATTTCGCATTTCGTGTCGCACTGATAGAAATGGGTGAGCCAGAAGGATGGGTGAGGATGACTGGAGAGGGATGGGTAGAGGATTAGGAGGACGACTGGAGAAGGACTAGAAATTACTTCTAATTATTTACATGGATTAATATAATTTTTATGACCTTAGTTCACTTCCAGTACATAGTACACTATGTGAACAAGGCGAGCATATGTAGAAGAGGTGGAATTCCCCTCTGATGATTTATATTAACTGTTGAACGTTTATCGAAAGTGATATTTAACATTTAAATCAAATTTATAAACTGCCAAGTTTTTATCTTCTCTACAGTTAGTATATTTTTCATGCTTGAAGGGATGGTTCTTGCCGCAAAAACCCCATATGCTGGAACAAAGCCTTATTACCCCATATAGCATTTATAAATTATAGTGCTAGACGTGCTGGGTTGCTATGGGGTAGTAGGAGCGTCCGTACTGCCATTCTCTGGGGTGATGCTAGTCCCAGGTTGAACTTTGAGACCCTTGGCCACTTTTAGGCAAATTCAATCTATTTGAGATTTTCATCCTGACGTGTCTTTAGATAGTGAATTAGCACTGAAGACTGGAGCGGCAAGATAGTACATGCTACCAGAATCTCTGAATATCGGAGCCTGTATTTATCGCGTGATCACTTTCGCTTATTCCATAGCACTATTTCGTGGCATTCCCTCTAGCAGCTACTCTCCTAGTAGCTGCTCCTCCACCAGCACTCACCGGTGCCTGTGTCACAGATAAACCCCAATCTTTACCCCTTTCGTTTCCACGGGGCCTGTGCAAAGCCCCTTTCCAGATACAAAGAGTCATATTTTCGCAGTCTATACATTACGAGAAGGATAAATAAGCGTCACTATCTCCCCTAAACGTCCTGGGGTCTTTCTCTAGCGGCAAAGCTATTCTTGCGTTGAAGGTCCTGATAATTAGGGAGATCCTCAGTGTTGGCCAGCACACTAGGAAACGACGAAAACGATGCCACAGAGCTGGCACGGGTCAATGCCACGGTATCACGGTTCAATCCCAACACTTGCTTGGCTGCCCACATGCAGAAGGCTCCGAACGTCAAGAAGGCAGTGATGACGAAAAAGACCAAGTTGGGGAACCCCTTCTTCAATGACCACTTATAGAGTGAAAGCAACGCCAAGGGTGTCACTAAACTGAGCAAGTTCTTCAACAAGGCAACAGCACCATAGACCTCGCCGATCTTGGAGTCAGGGTAGAACTTGGGAATGGCGGAGGAGAGTGTAGGGGAAATCATGGAACCTAAACACGACAAGCACACGGCAATGAACATGGAGGTCTTGGTGGGTGCAAAAGCGATCATCAAGTAGCCAAAGGCGTCGGTTATGAAGCCGGTGAACGCCATGGCAAAGTCTACCATGTCGAACTGGTTCTTCAACACCCGGAGCTTCATGCGCTTCTGGAACACGTTGTGGTTGATGAGCGGCGACAAGATGACCAACGTGAACGCCCTAGTGCCGCAGAGCAAGGTGATCAAGTGGCCCACGTCGCGCTGGTCCCAGTTGAAGCGGTAAATTCCGTACAAAATGAAGATTTCAAGGAAACTGAACACCAACGCTCCCATGGCGCTGTCCATGACCACCAAGAGAAGGGCAGCGATTCTGGTGTTTCTGATGCGTTTGGGATCGCTGGAAGGAATGTACTCCGCAGGCACGTAGAGCAATCTCAACGGATGGAGGAAATTAATGGCACGCAAGAACCCCAACACCGAGCTGGTGGTGTCACTGGGGACGGCCAACAGGCGCAACTCGGATCTGGACAACGATCTGGACTTCTTTCTGGCGCGTTCAGACCTGGATTCTGGCAACACGAACACGCAGAACAAGCACAAGGTGAAGAGGAGCACAAGCTCGAATTTCATGGGGAGAAAGTCGCGCTTGTTGATGGAGTTGGCAGTGTCCACTGCGCGGGAGACGAGCTCATTGCCCACATGGACAGTATCGATCTTGGAGGCCCACGAGTTGATGAGATTACCCACCAAGGGCCCTGCACTCAAGCCACAGAGAAGCGCAGCGAGAAAAAGCCCAAGGCTATAAATTCGTTCGTGGGGTTCCACCACGTCGGTGACGTAGCAGCTGCCCAAGGCCGAGATGCACATGATGCCTCCTCCGATATTGCCTATGAGATCGCAGGCGATCATGAGGCCAAATTGCAACACCTCAAAGTGCGACATCACCCACAATTTCAACAGACGCCCCACCAAAAACATCACCAACAAGAGAGCCAAGAATACCTTGCGCCCGTACTGGTCTGACATGGGTCCCACCTTTCCGGCCGCTACCAAGGTGATGCACGACACCACGAACGACACGGCGATCTGCAAATTGGACATCAACGACTGGACGTCGACGGGACTGCAGTGACCGTCCAGCGAGTAGCGTGAGATGTAGTTGCAGCACAACTGGAGGGTGATGATCTGGCGGTTGCCCTCGCCCGCGGTGTTGGCCAACGCGAGGAAAAAGGCGATGACGCTGATCATGAACACGGACGGACGTCTGGACCAGTGGGTGCCCTTGTTGAGGGAGCGCTGCTCGCGGAGCCACACCACGTCCTCGTTGTGTTCCTCGTTGTCGTAATCTTCGTCGTTTTCCACCACGGCCTCATAGACGTCGTTGACGGCAGTCTCAAGGGTGGCGTCGTACTGGGGGTTGTTGGAGGCGATGAGCGACATAGAATTGGTAGTGGCTATTCAGTAAGGGTGGGGTATTAGAAGGGTGGCGGTAGCGGTGTTACCTGATGAGTATGGGTATTACTGTGATGGGTACTGTAGTCAGTGATCGTCACTGTGATGGGTGATACTGTGATGGGTATCACTGTGATGGGTATTACCGTGATGGGAACCGTTCACTTGTTACTGTGATGGGTGTCGTGAGAATGGGTATTACCGTGATTGGTTACCGACAATAGCTGATTGGCTACCCTTGTGTACAGATGGTGGTGGTGTCCCGTGGTACCCTGAATGTTTCTTCCAGGCCCTAGTGGTTATATATTTTGAATTACTTGACGTACGGCTCTGTTATCAGAGCCACCGCACTGGGATCGTTGCTCCCGCACTATGGCTTAGTAAGGCTTTGTTTGACTATATAGGCGAGCATGGCGGGTGCCGAGCAACGGGTGGCAGAGGGGCCAGGAACTGAGGCTGGATTGTGGCGGTATCCGAGAATGGAAATGGTGGGAGTGAACTGGCATGAAGGGGTGGTGGTGGCGGTGGACCTAGTGAGCCGGGTAGCGTCGAGGAATGAGTGGTGGGACGCAGCGAGCAGTTGTAGTGGCACGCTCGCGGACCTAGCGAGCCGTAGCGGGCTGGAATTGCGCACTAGCTACCGGGCGCTGGAGGTACTGAGCTGGTAGAGATTCAGCTCAGATGGTAGAAGTGCCGCTATTGTGCCCGTCTATGCGGATCTATGGTCTCCCCACCGATCTGTGGTCTCCCTGTTTCTCTCTTTGTCTCCCTGTGTGTCCCTGTGTGTCCCTGTGCCCCTCCCTGGTTTCCGCCGCTCGCTACGCTTCCTCCTCGCCCCACCGCCACCGCGGAATCAACCTGATGTCATAATCCGTCTCCAACTTGAGCTCGTCCCACGGCTCGAAGTTCAACCACACCATCTCAAAGTCATCATCTGAATCGATCGTGTGGTGGCCCAATTGGATGTGAGGCTTGTTGTAGTAAGGATTCACGTATGGCGACTTGCCCTCAAGAATGAGGTCGATCCTGCCGGCCTTGTTGAGCTCGTTCACCTCCTTCAACTCGCCCTCGAGGAGCGTCTGTTGGCGCTTCTTGTTTTCGCCCGCTAGCCGTGCGTAGAGCTCAGTGTACTTGCCGTTGCGATTCAACTGGGCCAACATGCTGCCATGCTTGTGGTCGGAAGAGGCCCTGGCCAGTGGCTCGCTGGAGGACGCTGCAGCGTCCGCCACCATCTCCTTCTCCACGCTCTCGATCCACGCACCCACCTTGTCGGTCCAGGTGTTCATGTCCATCGGACGGTAGTACTTGTAGGCGCCAAACCACAAGCTGGGCTTGTCGCCGTTTTTGCTGGCCAACTTACGGTAGTACTTGGCCTCGTCGTACCACGGGTCGTACGGCAATGTCATCCGCGTGATCTCCAACCCAGCACCAAAGATGGCTGCCGTACCAGCAATGCCTGGCACCAACGCCTTCCAGAGCGAGCGCTTAGGCGCCAATTGCTGGGGATAGCCGGGCCTGTGGAGCACTGGACGCCACATATGGCGTGCCTTGCGCATGCAAACCATCCCCAGCACAACCTGGAGACCAATCATGAAGTATAATGCAGGGAGGTTGTCGGAAGCTGGCGTTAAAGGGCCCCACATCAAGCCCACACTGGGGTTGCGAGGGATCCAGGAAGCTGGATTGGGGATGACGATGGTGGTTCCGGATGAAGAGCTGCCAGAGCCGGAGCCGGACGGCTGTTTGTCGTTGTCGTCGTCGTTGGGCGGTGGTATGTAGACTCCCATGGATGTGGTGGTGACTGGTGAAGGTTGAGCAGCTATGCGTGAACTAGGTGTCACGTGGGGTTGCTGGGGTATAGAGATGGGGGTGTAAAATATGGGTTGGGATGGGAGAGTTGTTGGATGTAGATTGAAGGGGCTATTAGAGATAATTAACTCCTAGTCAAGTGCATTGTGGTCCATTTTGGGCGTGGATTTTGAATTCTTATGCTCCTGATGGTGAATTATAATTGCAGCCTATATCAACTGAGTTGAAAATAATTGCTGAAGTACCATAGGCTCTGCGACATTCCACAGTCCTGATTTCCTCGCTTGGTAGTCGAATCATGTGTGGTAAGTTTATTGCAAGAGGACTAATTACTGGGTGATACCTATGCACGTTTGAGTCCGCTGCCGTTAATTTCTTGAAATCCAATTGCATACTTAGTACCTTTCAATGCAGTATACGGTAAAAGGCTCAATTGAGCATAATACTTGAACTTTCCACTACAAAGTACTTCAAATTCATAAATACCTTCTCCTTGAAAATCTGAAAAATCGAATAATCTCTTGATCTCATTATGGTGTTTCATACTCGAAGTTCTGACAGTTAAAGTTGTATGGTGCTAAAGTCAAAGTTTTGTGTAGGATACAATCATCCTCGCTCTCAAACCCCGATTCCTCGAGACTGAAGCAGACTATTATCATGTTAGAAGTACGAGTATTATAGCTCATAAAAAGAGTTTTCTCCATTTAAAACAATGAACTATCTGGTTTTAAGTAATCTTCTATGAATGAAACCCGTCAGATCCAACATTAGGAACATTTAATGTGAATTAGCCATCCATATTCTTCTATATTAGCAATTAATATTGGCTACGCCGGTCGCACAAAGTAATTGAACAGACAGATTTGTAGTGCCCTTGATCGAGGTTTCTACACACGGGTCGACACACCTGGTACCAGGTTAAAATCAGGCCAGTATAACCTAGTGATTATCACGTGATCCATACCATTGAATGGATTTGGTTCTATCTCCCAACCACTCCCATGAGGTAAATACTGCTCCGAAAAGGACTGTAGTGATACCAGGAGTTGCAAAGTAGGTCCAGTTTAGTTTTCCGTTCCCTCGAGAACTATCTAGCTCTAACATTCCGAGTTGCCCTACATCCATCGCATTCAGGTTAAGATACTGGGGCCATTAGGCTGGAATTGGCGCCAGAACCCCAGAAACCTTGCCGTACTGACTCCAGGACTTCACAAACCTTTCCACACAATGTCTCGTCTACAGTTTTCCATTATATTCATTTACTCAAGTATATGACGTGCAATTGGGATGCTTAGGCCTTGTCGGCGTACAAGTCTTCCTTCAAGTCAATGCCCAACTCTTGTCTGATGTCCTTCAACTCTTCCAAGTAGGCTTCGTATTGTTCGTTGTTTTCGACCTTGTGCTTCAAAGCCTCGAAGGTTCTGACGGCAGTTGGGTAGTCGTTGACTCTTCTGCAAGCTTGCAAAGCCTTTTCAACCACAACTGGGGCTGGAACCAAATCGTAAGAGAAACAGTTGTTCAAGATTCTTTGGACTTCGAATAAGTCGTAGGCGTTTTCGAACTCTTGTTCGTATCTAGATGTTAGTACTGGTCTGTGGTGGCTGGTCTCTGGTCTCTGGTCTCTGGTGGCTGGGCTGTTGCGTCTGGATCCTCATTTCCATGCTAGTGTTCTGGCTGCTGGCTCCTGGTGGAGTTGCCACTGCCATTAGTCCCATTGGGGCCTGCATCGGGCTTTGAATCCAGGCACCCAGACGACTGCTGGCTCCATGTCTGCCTGGGCGACACCAGCGTGGAAGAGATAGGTCTTCTCGACTGCCTGATTGTGGTTGTACTTACCTAGCGGTGAATTCTTCGAAGGTTTCTTCGTGGTGGTCGGAATACATTCTGACTTGTTGTGGAGCAGCCATTCTAATCAAGTTAGTTCTGGCCATCACAGTTCTAGGAACTGGGGCGACTCTGACTCTCAAGGCGGAACGGATGGTGTTGGTAAACATTATGCTGGTTTATGAATGAGTATCACTAAAGTCTTATCAACCTCACTTTGAATTTGAAGTTCTGGTACGATATTTCACCACGTAAATGATTGGCCTAGGAAAAAAATTTCTACTCACCTGAAAATTTGTTTGGGAAGTGACTAAACAAATCATACGATTGGCAGAAACAGGCGAGGGGGGCTGCGACAAGGTCTACACGGAAGCGACGGAAGAATGGCGGGGCTAGAGACTGGAGGGGTGGTTGATCCAATGTAGAGACTATTCCCATGGCACTGGGGGAGGGCAGTACTGTCCAATGAGAACTCGGCAATTTCTGGACTGAGAAGTCACGTGACGATGGTGGCAGCGGTGGTCAAGTAAAGCCCGCTGGAGCAGAGCAGTTTCGGGTTCAATGCGCGCCCGCTGGGCAATACAAGTAGCGAATACTATAGAGGCCCGTCCCCTGGTCTTTGGCTCCGAAAATGGGGCAATTTCGTGTACACACGGCTGAGATATTAATTACTCCAAAATGCCCTTGCACATCAAGCCTTTATGGCCAAGTTGGTAAGGCACCTCACTAGTAATGAGGAGATCGTCAGTTCGAATCTGGCTGAAGGCACTGGTTTTCTTTTTGCCTTCTGGGGCCATATTTTTGCAGTGAAATGTATGGAAGAGTATCCCCAGGCGATTATACTGTCCAAAATTATGTACCAAACAACAGGTAAAAATTTCCTGACATACCCGCGAAAAAAACTATTGTTTGTATGCATTACTTTTTTGGTAGAAACTGCGGGCATCTTTGCAAAATTACAGCTAAATGTCCGATTATTAAAATGAGTAGCAAGAAATTCCACTCCAGAACTGTTCAGAATAAACCGATACGTAATGTAAATAGCCAGTCGGGTTTTGTCTTGCTCATGAAAGGAACTTGTCGTGCGCTCTCTAGGACCGACGGTAGCCATTTATTCTCTAGAATTTTTTTAACAGACCTGATAAAACTTAGATATGTGAGCTGCCTAGTTAAGAGGGATAGCTGTATGGAAATCCTTGCTCTAAGAGTGAAAAATATTTTATTTTGTCAATGGGAATCATATTACGATATAGGCTTTTAATGACTGGATATTCAACCGAAATATTGTCAGAGATAGCTTATCAAGGGGTATAAAACTAGAAACATTGAGTATTAGCACTGTTTCACCCCAAATGAGCGAGATAAGAGCCAAAAATGGGAACCAAGAGGATCAAGCAGTTATAATTATATAATTTCAGCTATAAGAAATAGGTTCTATGGTCTAGCGGTATGACGTCTCTCTCACCCAGAGAAGGTCTCGAGTTCGATCCTCGATGGAATCAATTTCGCTTTCTTTTTGCATCCACTATTATTTGATAATTCCGCAACAACTATCCTACTCAATCCAGCAAGTAGTATTGGGTGACTAATTGGTCAACTGAAACCTCTCCCAATGCGATCTTGAGAAAGTCGAGAGGGTTTGCGGAGCTTAGGTAGTTTTTCTATAAAAATCAACTTTTTTCTCTACATCCGACTTCATTACTGAATGATCCTGCTCGTAAATGGGTATTATATTCACTATCTATGGCACTGGGCCATTCTCCTATAAAGCCTTTTCCTTTTTACCAAACCTCTTTGACACATTTAGGTTCTTGTGTTTCTTGGTCTCTTTCGACAGACCTGTGCCATGTTTTCTGTAGTGATATCCCAGCTGGAAGTTTCCATTGTATTTTTTTGGCGTGCTCGAACTCTTGACGGGTCCCGAACCATTGAGGTTGATGGGCTTCCATATAGGAAGCTTTTTGATGTCTACTCTAAGCTTTCTCAAGAGCAATGCTGCCTGTTGGTGCTGATCCGTTTGGTGAGGAAGCCCGTCGCTGGGAAGCTTGATTTTCAACTCGACCCACGACTTTCCTCCACTGCTATTCACTTTCAATGAATTGGTGGGCTCTCGAATAAACATGTAGCCGTGGGAGTTTCTTTTGTAGAACGTCGAGCAATAGTCTTCCGCATACTTGCTGCTGAATGTCCGTGACGAAAGGACATCCCTGGTGAAATCATCACTGCGGGTATGGACTGTTTTCTTTGTGGCTCCCGTCACCGATAACTCTGTTCTTGGATCAGGGACGCTGTGGGCCCTGGGTAATCTAACTTTGATCTTTGTACTGTCTAATGGTTTCTCTTCGTGGTAAGTTTTCTGTAGGAGCGATCTCTGTTCACTCATCCACAATTTTGGTTTCTCGATCTGTTTCAATTTACTGTGGGTGGAAACCTGGATCTTGTGTGCCAATTTAGCGTTGGGACTGGGTGTGACATCTCCTCGTCTCTTGTGGGTGTTGATAAATTCTCTTGTACGTTCCAACCCCAGATCGGGTCCAGTTCGTTCTTTCATGGGCGGAGCCGGCTTCAACTTTGCAGAAGGAACAAACGAAGGGTTGTTGACTGCGCTCAGAAAGATGTTTCGCTTGTTTTTGGACAGGGTATCTTCGTTCAGTAGCAACGGGGACATCAAATCTTCGAACTGACCAGCAGGAGTGAATTCGTCTTCAAACGACAAATCTTTGGAGAGGCTTGGGAAATTTGGGGCAGCGAAGTCGTCATCAAACGAGACGTCCGTTGACAAGCCTGTGAACGTGGGGCCTGGGGGTTGTCCGAAACTGTAGGAGGATACGTCGTGTTCGATTTGTTCGGCTAGCGTGCCCAACTTGATATTTTTGCCGTACAACGAGCCTAGCGACGGGATGCTGTTGTCATTCCAGATGGACGATGCTGCCAACAACGGAGTAGCACTACCGCTGGTGGTGGTGGAGGACGCCAAATTGATCATGGGGGTGGAGGACACTGGAGGAGAGGGAATGGTCAAGTGCGACTGTGACGACGCTGGTTTGGCAGGAGGGGGCGAGTCTGCGAGCCCGAGCGACCGCAAGTTGTGGGCCAAGTCGATGGTAGGGGCCACTGGGTCGCTGAACAAGTCCTGACCAGGAGGATGGTGGTACGAAGGGGTATTGAACGATGGAGTAGGGGTAGTAAAAAAGGGAGTACTCTCGTTGGAGTTGAAGAACCGTGACGACGCATTGGTGCCTGTCTTTCCAGAGTATGCTCCTATCAACGGAGAGCTGTTGTGACGCTTCGATACTGGGTACGAATCAGGGGTGGATCCAGCGGGATCAAAGTGGTGGGACGGGAGCTTAAAGTCGAGATCAGAGGCCAGGGAGACCAAGGTAGCTCCGTTGATGGGGAAGAAGTTGGAAGTCCTGCGCTGGACCACCCCAAACGCCGAAGAGGACGTGAAGGATGGGGTGAGTGGAGCCGCCACCGTTTCGTGTTCAGACATGGAGGGAATATGGAGGAGCGTGGGGGCAGATGGGGGGCATTTACTAGTGAGATGGGATCGACAGAGCCCGCAACTGCCTTGCCTGATGTGGGTGGACTCCTTGGAGGGTGGAGAATGGAGTAGGGAGAGGTGACAAATTATCGGTTAGCGGTTATGGGTGCGGGAGAGGGTTGGTCACGTGTTTTGCCCCACGTGAAGGTATGAGCTACACTGGGACATTTAGCCGACATAGTATGAGCAGCTTATAAGTGCATTAGTCCTATAATGGCACATTGGGTCTACGGCATAAGTACCATGCTTACGTTCTGGTTGTTGAGAAGTTGGTAAAAATAATGACTGTCACCTGGCCAATGCTATTTATATAACTTCGACGATATTTTGAGAATTTCGTATGGAGTTAACAAAATTAATGAACTGAAAGGGAAAAATCTAAATCGAGCTCGTAATGAGATAGTAATGTGGAGTGCTTTAAATAATATATGCAAGGACTTAGATAATTTATAGATTACTATTCCCCTGCCCATGATGTTTAAGCCTTGTTACCAATAATAGCATATTATCTGATTTCCAACAAGTACTAATTAATTTCAATTCTTTTTGACTTTTACATATGTTTCATATACATTAACCTTACTAATAGTCGGTTTTATATGATGAACTGCTTGTCTGCGAAGCTCCAGGATAAGAAGAGAATCAAGGATGCGATTGTTCACGAACGCAGAAACTATTCAATAGTAGTATAAAAATTATCCTACAAGTCCAATGGATGAGAGAACCGTAAATTATGTTGTATTCAATGAGAGACGGGAATTAAGTAAATTGTAATCTATGAGAGAAGCGGGATAACACCAATCATTTTGTAATAATTAATTAGAGAAACGGGAATAATGCCAGGTTTTACGGGTTTCATCCCATTTGCGGTGTGATTGGAGGGCTTAGTCTCCGAATAGAAACTCAATTTCTTTTACCTATGATTTTGGTGAACGTCCTATTGTTTTATTTTCAATAGTAAATTATCCATTTTCTTTCTTAGTGACCTAAATACTCTGAAAAATATACATACCACACTCTACATGACTCCCCAGCTCGCTTTCCTGCTGTACTCCAATATGTTACTCTCTGTGAGGTCTAGGACCGGATTGGGTTGACACGTTACATGACCTAATTAATTAACAGAAACAACTAATTTTTGACAAATGAGGGATCAGTCAGTGAAGAAAGCTACGTCACTAGAGTCAAACTACTGTTGTGGAGTAGGCTAGAATACACCCGACCTATCGCAGTAAGATTCTAGGCACCTGCACACAACCAAATTCGGCACAGACACGACCACATCAACGCCCCTCGCCCACCATCAACAAATCTACCACCACCTTGACCATACCCTGCTGATTTGTAATCCATTACATAAAAGGACTTACATAATTGATTACATCGCAATTTGCAGCATGAACTCATCCTTCACCTCATGGGGCAACGACAAGCCCGACCAAGCTTCTGCCCAGGACGACAAGTTCGACCCTTCATTCGCTCGCCATCCCAGCGGCGCTGAGGGTGCCGAAGGCTACCCTTCAGTGGACGACGTCACTGCCGCTGCCGTGGCTACTGCCCAGAGGGCTCGCAAGCCGTTACGTCGCGGGGGCAGAGGACGGGACAACAGTGAAGAGGAGGAGGACGACCAGGTGAGAGCCGCCCAGGAGGCGGTCGCTGGATTGGCCCAGCCTGAGCAGTACACCCACGAAGAGAAGTTGGCAGCCGCCGTGGCACAAGGCGCAGGCAGAAGTCCCGACTCTCCTTTGTCGGACCACGAGGGCTCAGGGTCCAAGTTGGTACGTGGCTCGGGCACCAAGCGGGCGATCCAGAACAGGAACGCTCAGCGTGCGTTCAGACAGCGGAAGGAGAAGTACGTCAAGGAGTTGGAGTTGAAGGCAGCAGAGGTAGACCAGTTGAAGCAGTCGATCGAGGAGTTGAGGGCTGAGAATTTGCAGTTGCGAGACTACACTTTGGCCTTGCAGAGCAGGGTGATCGAGCTCTCGCCTTCCAACGGTCAGGCCATTGCCCAGGCGACGTCTGTGCAGGCAGGCAGCGATGCCAGTGCTAACATAATGCCCACGCCACCTGCGGTGTTCAATGCCAAGCACGGGGAGAAGTAGCTGGCGGGAGCTCCCACGAAGTGGGAGGCCCAGGCCAGTCTTGGGGGCACCATTCTTTATACTGGATCACGGATGATTTGAACGGGATGGTGCTTTTGGGACCATTGGAGGCCGTCCTGTTGCCTCACGACATTTGAATCAGATGCTAGTGGGCTATTTGCGGTATTTGGACCATTGGGTGTACCATTGGGTGTGCCAAATGGCACCAAATGCCATTTGGACTCTTTCGGCTTTTGGCCCTACTGGAAATTACGAACTATCCGGATTGGGATGCAGCGAGCCTTCTACTGTAACTACGAAGTTTCCGAATCGGGATGACAGTAGGAACTACGAATGTTCCGGACCGGATCCAGTGGGAGTCAGGGGTTCGCCTGCTCTTGGCCTACTGTGAACACGAAACATCGCAAGTGCACGCCAGGGCCCTTGGGCCCTTGGGGCTGCAACTACAAGTGTTCCGAATCGGATCCAGTGCCATTTTGGGCCACTTGCCTGCCTTCCCATTGCCTTGCCATTTACTTTCCCTATTGTCTCTTCTTAGCTCCTATTGCTTATTTTCCTGGCCCTTTGCCTACCCTTACTATTGCCTCTGTATTTTACCTTTTCCTTTCCTTTCCTTTTTCTTTGGCCCTCTCTCTTATGTATTATATGGAACGCCGATCGCCGTACCTCCGAAGTCTCGGAACACCTCGGGTAACTCCCCCGTAGAGTGCAGCTCATCCCGAAAACAATAGCAAGGCTATGGTCTATTGTTGGCACCGTGGCTATTGTGGCCCAGATGGTTATGTGGGGGATGGGGCGAGGTTGGGCGCTGGGAACGGCTCTGGGCTAAGCCCAGGCCGGCACAGGCGCTTAGGCTAGCGCGCCCCCAATGCGTCAAGGTGCGGGCGAGAATCCCCCACAAATGTGACTGAAGTGCAGGGCGAAGTGCAGGGCGAAAAGCCGTTTCTTCACAAGGATGCAACGGCACCGTGCGTGGCAGTGGGAAGTCGGAATGGAGTGGAGGCACGGTGGTGGCAGAAATGTAGCAGAATAGTAACAGACGTACCAAAGGCTTCCACAGTATTGCAGTAGAGGTTTCCGTCTGCAGTACGGACCCTGGAGACCCTCGGCCTGGGTGTCCATCCGCCACAGCGCCCGAATGCCCTCCCTATTCCTATACAGAAGCCCAGTGCGCACTCCAAACGGCACTATCCGTATATGAGCTCACCGGCGCTTTGTGTCACCGCACTGATTTTGGAGCCACTTGGCCTGCGCGAATGCCCTTCGCTCATCTGTTGGGCTGCACTGGCCAAGGCAACCGTTGTGGATGCCGTTCCATCTCGCTACCATTTTCCTTGTCAGGCTCCAGTGACTCGCCAGGTGACGCGGAACGAGTCACTTTCCGCCTTTCCGCCTTTCCGCCCTTCCGCCTTTCCGCCTTCCCTCTCCCTTCTCGCCTTCTCCCTTCCTTCCGCATCCACCGTGCTGCAAGACGCAGGAGGATTGCCCTATTAGTTTATCTCCGCCTGCAGATCCATTCGCCTTGCCATTTGCCTTGTCAAATTTCAACGCCGTTTATATATAGTCGCGATCTCCAGTCTAGCCGCCGCCACCACGTCCCCACTATGGACTATCCGGTGGAACTGTACCACGAGTTTCTCACTCAGATGGAGACATGCCAGTACAACGATTGCATCGTCGACGTGTCGCAATCCGTGCAGCCGTCGCCCTCCCCATCCGCCAGCGACCCACCTCCTCCTCCATCGTCACAGTCCCTCCAGATACGACCAACGCTGGGTCCCGTGCTAGGCCCAAACCAGTTCCTCCACTCCGTCACGTTTGCCCACAAGGCCACAGGCGTGCTCTACCAGCAGCTCCCCCACACCATGTCTGGTTTCTCGCATACTCCCGATCGTCGTCGTGATTCTCATCCTGCTGATCATCCTCCTCACCACCCTCACCACCCTCACACCGCCAGAAATAAACGCCCTCCGTTGTTTCCCCCCATCGCTCCGTGCTGCACCCAGCGCGAGCCCCCCGCCGCACCGTCCTACTGCGACCTCGCGTGCTACCACTACGACGACGAGGACGAGGACGAGGACGACGACGATAACGACTACTTCGGCACCCACGAGCTCGTGTTCAGCACCAGCAACGAGTCCATTCCTCTCGCTAACGACCCCTCGGGTGCCAACCCCGTCGTGCCTGGACTCTTTCCCCAGATGCACATAGACGACGATGCCCAGTTCATGAAATTCGATGCCCTTCCTCTCACCCCCTCATACGTCTCACGCTAATACCTGCTGGCAGTTCATAGATTTTGCGCCAGGCTAGACAGCCTGGTTTTTTGGGATATAGGTTAATTAATACGGTTATGGCGGATGTTGTACATCCATTAGATCAGCGTAGGAATTTGGAGCCATTCTGTGATGGTGCCGGCTCACTGGGACCGACCAAGGAGACTGTGAGGGTAAGTTCTCTTACGGAGTCTGCCAATATTCACAGCCAAGTCAATTCTGACCCATTGTTAACATTGTAGCATACTCATGACTACACTACTAGTCCAATAGACGGTGCAAGCTCTCTGCTTGTGCGAACAGCTATCCAGTCTTCACTGTCTGCCTCCCATATGACCCTTAGCCGAATGGATGCAACCTAGATCGAGGAACCACAGCCTAATTAGCTATTGCAACCACCAAACAAACCAATATATCAGCCAGACCAGACCTACAGTATTATCCGTATTTAATACATCAAGTCTTGGAGAACCCACATCACCAAATTCCACAAGTTTTATCCACCAGTTTTACCAGTATAGAGTTCTTAAACAATTAATATGGATGGCTATGCATCTATTTTCTAAGATTTTAGTCCAGTAGATCTAAACAATCTGGCTCCAGATCTTGTGGTATTTCGCTGGCCAAGTCAGCCCCTCCATGCAGCCAATCTCCGCACAGCTACACCCAACTAAAGTCATGGGCTCCTATTTGGCTCCTATTTGGAGATTAGACATCCCCTCCTTTCGAGGTTGCAGTGGAGGATCCACTGCGTAAAGTTCATCCTCAATTGTGAGGCCCAGCGTAAATATCATCCTCGAAATTCTCATTTTTTCATACTGAAAAATTTACACTATCAGGCACTCGAACCACATCATGTTGAACCGTACCAACCTCACCAGGGCCAGGTCACTCCGGTACTTGGCCTCCAAGAGGTTCCAAAGCACCGAATCCTCCAGCACTGGCATTTGGAGCGATTTCTCCAAGAGATCGCCTTCGTTAAAGCTCTCCAACCCTGCCATCAAGAAGAACATATTCGACAAGATCGACCCATCGGAAGGCCCTGCCTCCATCCAAAACTACTCCAGAAGATTGGCATACCACAGTATCAATGAAATCGACGATACTTTCAAGGTTGCCTACGAGTACTTGCAAGAACAAAGTGCCGAAAAGTACCAGCAAATTGAAGTCTTGGAAAAGCAAGTAGCCCAGGCCCAATCAGAAACCGAAGTCAAAGAGCTCAAGGACAGAATCGAAGCCTTGCTCGTAGAAGCCGAGGCCAGCAACCCCGAGGTGTTGTACAACACCTCATACTTGAGTTCTGAAGACCTCGACAAGTCGCAACCGGTTTACAGACAGATCTTGAAGGAGAAATGGGAGGCATTCGATCTCATGGTGACCATGCAGAGATTGGAGCAGCTCCATGTGATACCGGACACCTTGCCCACCTTGGACCCCAAGGTGGACGTCAAGGTCAAGTTTCCCCACAACCTCAAGGATGAGTTCTCCAGCTGGGTGACTCCAGGTGAAATATTACCAGCATTTGCCGTGAGCCAGCCACCAACCATCCGGATCCAGGAGTTTGAAAGAGTGGACCAAGAACAGCTCTACACTGTGGTGGTGGTCAACCCTGACACCCCAGACTTGGCCACCAACTCGTTCTCTACCACCTTGCAATACGGATTGGCCAACGTGCCCTTGAACAACGTCGACAACACCATCTCCACCTCCACGTTGTTGACCCAAGGTGACTCCTACACCTTCCAGCACTACATACCTTTGACTCCCGAGAAGAACGCCCAGAACCAGAGGGCGTGCTTGTGGGTCTTCAGACAGGCCAAGCCGCTCGCCCTCGATGCCTTGGCCGGTCCAAACACCCATTTCGACATCAGAACGTTTGTTGAAACCAACTCCTTGAACCCAGTTGGTGCCCATGTGTGGAGACAGCATTTCGACAGAAGCGTCAACGACGTGAGAAGAAGCTATGGCTTAGAAAAGGGTAAGGTGTACCATAGAGTCCGTCAAGCCCACCCAGTTATTTAGCATGTATATAGGGCTGTTGGCGCGAGCTGGCGGTAATCAATGATAAATAGTAAGTTTTGTAGATGAGCCGCTGGCATGGAAGTAGAATTAGCGAGAGTGGAGCTCCCGCTAGCTAGAAGTCTCGCTAATTTCTAGTACGAGCCAAGTTGGCACCGCGAGCTCTCACTATTCTACAGACGAACTACAAAGAGATTGAACTTCATCTCCTTGTCATAAACAGTCGCACGGAGTCGGATTCCATTTGGAGGAATTGACCTTGGGGTGTGGAGCTGTACAATTGAGAATCAATTTGTTGAAAATATCCGCTAGTATCTCTAACTACAGAGTAGCCTGTCGGTAATTTCTAGTGCGAGGGTGATCTGCGAGCTCCCGCTAGAATTTCACTCTGCACCATTCCCCGCCGAGCCGCGCACCATCGCTAGCTAGAGCTCTCACTAGTCTCTCGCTAATTTCTAGTACCACAACCCGCACCATCGCTATCTTCATCATTTCACCAATCTCTGTCATAAGTCAACAACTACATTTATGTCAGTGCCTGCCTCCCGAAGAGCACAACTATATGACCTCAACATCAGGGCATGGAGCGGAGAGCTGGTTTTCCGAGTCTCTGCTAAGCCTGACTCCTCGTTAAAGAAGAACACCGCTTTTATCAAAAAGGTCAGAACTTCCATACATCACGAACAGAAAGCCAGTATTCTCCAGGATATCCAGTTAGTGTCGCTCGAAAAATACCTTTCAGAGATCATCGTGGCGGTTTCGGAGGGGCTACGCAAAGTCACCAAGAACGATGACATCTGGGCAGCTGTGGAGGTGATTTCAGCGCTACACCAGCGGTTCTCCAGCCAATTCACTCCATACTTGTTGGTCAACATGCTCACAGCATTGTCTACCAAGCAGAGTGGCGTATTGGTGTCAGAGGAGGTGTATAGAAGCAGAGCCAAGAGTCTTTTCAACTTATTGGTAGAGTTCTTTTGCGTGGGGGTATTTCGAACCTTGAAAGATTGCGACAAAGAGATCATTCCCGAGCCCATCCTTGCCAAGTTCGGCAAGTCTGCATCCCAGCCGATTTTGGTTTTGGTACTAAAGGATTTATTGAACTATGAGTTCACAGAAGGAGGCTCGCTACCAGTGGCAGTGTCTTTTGTTAAACGATTCTCATTTTTACTTGAAAATGAACAACAACCCGAGCTAAATATTCAGGAAGTTTTGTCTGTGATCTTCCGTAGATACACTGAGGTTGTGCTCGAAAGAGCAAAAGTTTTGGCGGACCAGGTTCACAAGTTGGAAGTACGAAACCATAAAGCATCTATTAGAACTGGTAAATTCTTGGAGGAAATCGTGACAGAACTAGAGGAGACAAGTGAACTTTTCGAAAACTTCAAGGCTGCTGGGATTACGCTAGGAGAGGCCTTGGATATGCCAGTTCCCGAATTTAGTCAAGCGACAGAAACCCTTGAAAATTCTGATGCAGTGGTAGAGGTTGTTAAGAGCAAGTCAGGCAATGAAGACGACATGGAAGGAGTTTGGGAAGACATCAAGCAAAAGAATTTTTACACCAAGATTCCCAAATTGTCGGAACTAGAGAAAACACTTCCAGAACAGTTTGAAGAAATAAAGACGTCGCTGTTAGATGGTGAAAAGATCTCTCTCTTTCTAAACGAAATGGATGAGGTGGACGATTCCACCCTAGAGCCACTTGTGGTTCTTTTCAATGAATTGAACATTAATAACAAAGCTACTAGGAACAGGATTCTCCGCTTTTTCATGGACAGTCCTAATATGAGTACTTTGAGATATTACGCAAAATTCTTGAAGATCAATGAGGAAAATTTTAGTGAATTAATTGAGGAGTTGGTAGATAATTTGGATAAAGGCTTCAGAAGTCAGATCTATCACAATAGCATTAGTTTCAGGTATATTTACTTCTTCGTGGAGATGATAAAATTCAAGTTGATCCCTACACATGTTATTTTTCACAAAATCCGTGTTTTGACCATCAGAATAGGTGATCCTGGTGCCATCGATCTTTTGTCAATCCTCTATGAACGAGTCGGAAGATTCTTGCTCAATGAACCAGAGTATAAAGAGTTGATGCAAGAGATGGTCGAAATACTCAAACAGAAACAAAGGAGTGCTCACGGAATAAACGAAAAGTTGGCCATTAATAACCTATTGATTATAATTGATCCCCCTATCATTAAAGTTAATCAGGAGAAAAAGGTTGTATTAACACCTATCCAACAATTTGTGTACCGGCTAGTTAGAGTTGAACTCAAGCACTCAACATTCAAGATAATCTTCAGTATTTTCAAGGAATTACAGTTGGATTCGGAGGAGATTATTGGGCCTGTTTTGGATTGTTTTACACATCCCGAATCAATCAATTACGACGACCTTCCTTTCTTGGCCAAATTAATTCCCTCGTCTAACAAGTACAAATCATTAAGGATAAGAATTATAGATACATTGATAGAACAAGTCAAGCGTGGATTGGAGCTAAATGATTACAGATCTAACCGTACCAGGATGACCCAGATAAAGTATTTTGGAGAGTTATATAATCAGGAATTGTTGAGCTTCAAAACTATTATAGATTTGATGTACAAAATCATCTGTTCGGGCCATCCAAACAATCAGCTATTGCCAGGTTACGAAGTTACTTCCGATCCTCCTGACAACTTTTTCCGAGTTCAAATGTGTTGCTCCTTATTATTGTCGATGAAAGGCGATCTATTTGCGGAGTCTGGAATAAAGTCAAAGCCTGCTAGGTCAAAGAAGTTCTCATTGGCCAAGACCATCGAAAGAAAGAAGGAATTGTTGAAAGTTTTCCTCGTGTTCTTTCAATATTATGTGTTCTGCAAAAATGGACCAGTTCCAATGGAAATTGAATTTCAGTTGAACGATGTGTTTGTCAAGTACAGTCTGGTCTCCGAGAGATATAATAGTTTCAAAGAGACTGTAGCAAGACTTCAGGAAATTGTTCAAGAGAAGGGTTTACAGAATGATCTGAATCGGGAAGATGAATATGACGACGAAGACGATGTCGACGACTTCGACGATGAGGTTGACTTCTACGACGAAGAAGATGACGATAATGAAGACGACGAAGAAGAAGAAGATTTGGTTGAGGAAGAAGAAGACGATGAGAAAGAAGAAGACGACGACGAAGAAGAAGAGGATGACGAAGAAGAAGACAGCACAACTGATGAAGAATCCACATCTGAAGGTGAATCAGAAGATTATGATGCTGAGACTCCTCCTCGCCGAGTTATTACAGAAAAAGAAAAGCTCAAGATTGCTGAAGATAAACAATTCGAGGAAGATATGGAGAGACAATTCCAACAGATGGTAAGTGAATCGTACGAATTAAGCAAGGGAAGCAGTGCGTTAGGGAAGAGGTTAAACATGCCTTCAGTTTCTCAGTATGCAAGGACTGAGGAAGTTCCAGTACAAGGATCAAAGATGTCTTTCAGCTTATTGACCAAGGCTGGAAAGAAGACCAGCGCCAAACAGGTCAATATACCGACTGACACCAATTTTGCAGCTACAATATTGAAGGAGAGAGCAAACCAGAAGCAGGATAAAGCGAGAATTATGGATTTGGTGTACGAAATGGATTAAAAAACTTTGTAAATATACTCAATTATTTAGTCACGTCCTCAGTGTGACCAAACATGCTTGTTTCTCAGGAAGAATTGTATCCTCCATTTTATAGCTATTTTACAACCTACGTTAAAGTGTAAATATCTTGTCGCATAAGGGCATAACTTGGTATTTTAGTAGAACACCATGACGTTTTATATTATAATACAGAATATCTTTGTTATCGAGGTACTCTAAGGAACTCTCCAAAGCTAGATAATACACTGAAGTAACCTAACTCTTGTTTAGCTTCTCGGAAAGATCAAGCGCAATATGGTAATCACTATGTTCGAACACATCTTCAATTTGTTGTTGGCATTTGTTGCAAAATCTGGTTCTAATGAGACGGTCCAAAAATGGTTCTTCAACTGGTTTTGATTTCTTTAATGACTGGAGAATATCTGCCTGTGGTCTTTTGATAGTCCGCCTAACCTTCTCGGAATTAGCTATAGAGTGAGTGTTCTTTTCTCTCTTCTGCTCCCTTTGATTAAGACCAGATCCCATAGTCTTGACATTTTCCTCGTTGAAGTCTTGGAATAGCTTTTTAATGTAGGCATCATCCTTAGTGGAAGGCTTGAATGTTGGTGGAGGGGAGGGAGTAGGGGTCTTGCGTTTTACTTCTGGATCTTGAGCATGGAAGTCGGTGAAAAGCTTATTGATGTACTTTTTGTCCTCATTGGATATGTTGCTGTCCTTTTTCACCACCGGCCGTGGTGAAATCTTGGTCTTTTTTAGAAGGGCCTCATTATTTACTTCCTCAAACATCTTCTTGAGGTCCTCCTTGTAATTTCCATTTTCACCTCGCCCTCCATAAGTGTCAATAAGGCTGGTGTCATTAGTTTTGACGAAACCAGATATAACGAGCGAAAGGTTCGCTATTGGATGAATCTTTATTTTTGATAGAGGTGTTTTGTCTTTCTCTAACTCAATAAGGCTCTTTTTATTCAAAACCTCCAAATTGGAGGTGGAGTCCAAGAGGTCTCTCAAGAGTTTCATCCCCATAGTTTCAAAAATGGACTTTAGTTTCTCCAAAGAAATGGTTAATGGTATGGGTGCCTGGCGAGAATGAGAACTATAGCTACTGGAGGTGGCGGCCACTGTAATCGTTTTGGGCCTCTTGATCGTTCCCTTATCCTTATTGGAGCTCTGCAGCATGGACAAATTCAAACTCTCATCGTCCAACTCAATCAACCTATTGTAGAGATCACCTGCAAATACCACGATCCAGTCATAAGCATCCTGAAATGTCTCTAGCGGCTTGCGGGCCATGAAGTTCTTCCGTGACATCATCGACTTGACCTCGACCCTATGCGTCAATTCCAGCTTGTGATCGCCTCGGACCATGTCGTACACCTTTTTGGCAAGGGATTTTTCGGGAATTTCTTCTTCAAGGGCCTCGAGAGACACCTGTTCTCTGATGTAGCTGATGGTATTGGTGCCTGGCGGAATGTCGAATTTCTGGACGATGTGGTCGCCCATTTTTCCACCCATGCCTGAGATGTCATTGAGCTGGAAATTATTCAAGAACTTGTGGACCAGCCTGGTTCGCACGATGGTCTGGTTATCGGGCTTTCTGAAGCCTCCTGCCACCTTTGCCACGAGCTTGTTTCTGGCCAAGCCTCCTGAGGTGAAGTAGCCCAATTTCTGGTACACTAGCTGGCGCAACTGGAGGAGGATTTGCGACCCTATAAGCATGCAAACATCGTCCCAGTCACACACTGACGGCACAGGAGCCTCTCCCTTCTGTGACTCGCTCAACAAGCCCTGTTCGCTAGCATATGCGTCTTCCTTGTCGGTAGAAATCACCTCACCCACCCAGTGGAGCTCGGAAGGAAGTTTGGAAGGGATGGGAGGCAATACTGGGGCCAGGCCACGGTTGGCAGGCGCCAATTGAGGGAAGAGCTCCATGAGTTTCTGGTAAACGAGCCGGCCCAAATCGAGGTACGACTCGTCCACACTAGCCTTTTCCACGAGATCGCAGTTCTCCTGGAAGATCTTCAAGATCTTGCGGCTCTCGCGTCTGTAGGGGTCGAGTGATACCTTGTGGATGGCCTGGTTGGGAGGCTCGTTCAAGTACGACCAGTGGGACTCGCCTTTCTTGAACACAGCCGCGTGTCCCACCACCAAGTTGGGGCATTTGGACTGTGCTGACTGGATGGTGTCCATACGGTTGATGCCGTACTTACGAGCAGCGTACGACACGGCGATGAGCGACTGCCACTGGGCACACACCACGGGATCTTGTGGAGAAAGTCCCAAGCGGATCTGTTCTACCTGAGCAAAGAACGCGTTCATGTCCACGAGCGCAATGACTGCCAAGGGCAGGCGGTACGACGTCTTGGGGCAGTTCAAGTCGTCGAGGTGCGAGTAGGTGTAGCACGAGGCCACAGGCGTCGTGGCTAACGACTGGGGCTCTGGAGGCTGTTGGAGAACCGACATGGTGGGAAGAGATGGAGCGTGTGCAGGAGGACGATAAGGATGGTGATGGGCGAGGGGGAACAAAGATGAGGGAGCACTCGAGCTGTGGAATTAATTGCAGAGGTCTCCCATACGGCGAGTTAATCTCCGAGGAGTCTGGATGTAGATGTGAATTTCACGGGACTCCCTTATGGCGAGTTATTGCCAGAGGAGCAATATCTCGTGAGTTAATCCCAGAGTACTACCAGTGTCAATTTGCCGTTAACTTACATATGACCGAGTAACTCGCAAAGATTCCTTCCAATTCGTTAGACTAGTGCCCCTTCCATATAACCATTAAATTCTTTGAGATTATCCCCCAAAGTTAATTCCCATAGCTTCGATTCCTCTTCTTCCAGATGCCTCCCCTTGTCCCAGCCATGGCAGGTCAATACCTAAGTTTTCTGTCCATAGTCTCCTCTCCCAGCTGGAAAACAGGAATATCTCAAAAAACACGTCAGGCAGTGGTGCAGATATGCCCCAATTCTTCTATTGAGATGTCATGGGTAGTGAGACCCGACCACGGATGGATAGTTACCAGTACAGGAGATTTCGTTGACGAAAGCAAAGTCCAAATGATGCGTCCGTGAGAAAAAATGGCTCTAGCGGAGATCCAGTACGCTAACACTATAACTGGAATATTTAATTTAATCTAGCTATACACATTGTGTAGTGGAGACACATTTTGTCAATTATATGGTCAAACGTTTAGAAAGCAAGATCTTTGGCACAATATGCTGCTGCCCTGTAGAAGCAATTCATGCTAGATGTTACTTAGTTTTAAAGCATTGAATGGACAAGTATAAGTACAGTTGATGGTTGTTGGACGGGCTTGGGTTGAATTGTCTCATTTTTGAGATTTGTTCTTTACCCTCATTAAAAGCCGACACGGTATTCGGGGGAAGTTTATCTTGATTCCTCGAACCAAGAGAATCTTAATTCGGACTTATGAAATCCTGCTTTCTCTTTTGCCTCTGCTAATTGAAAAAGCTTGCAATTATGTGGAAAGAACAACCAACGGTTTCTAAAAATTTCGAAAATTTCTACTATTTTTCTACTATTTGGTCATCAATTTTTTTGCTATTGGGAATTATATTATACTCTACTGACTACGTACCTAACATCCAGACTTAGTGAATGTCCATAGGCTGTGGCCCAAAATTAATTTTTTTGAAATTTGTTTTTCGCTCTATTTTCTTCAAATATCAGCGATTTTTCAGTAATTTCTGCACTAAGCGATATTTTAAAGCACAAGAAGTGCCAAGTACATCGAATGAAGTCAAATACCGGCATTTTTTAGCTATCATGCTTGCTATGTTAAGTGACAAACATTTTACTCCCAATAGAAGCTCGTATGGCGCAGTGGTAGCGCAGCAGATTGCAAATCTGTTGGTCCTTAGTTCAATCCTGAGTGCGAGCTTTTATTTTTAATTTTTGTTCCAGATCCACCCCTGATGTGTCATCCCACCGTTACAAGCCCTTACAAATGCACCTTTCGAGACACATTTCGCACTCCCACACGGTTTGTGGCGATGTCCATACCACACAGGCAAATCAGGTAACTTCTCAGTGGGCTTAGGGCCACATCATCCTACGTCAGGTGGCTGTTGTCGTCACCACCACCAAGACAATCAGCCCAGTTGACGATGGCATGGCGTTGACCGATTGAGAGCCTGCAGAAAAAATAAGTAACCATCACTGGACCTGCTTGCAAGTATTGTCATGCATTCTAAACACTACACCCCTTGTTGAATATGACATCATAGAGAAGGTATGGGAGGGGGGGCTGCATCAACCGGCACCCCCTGAATAAATAATCGGATGAACGCAGGTCTAAACCTGCGCCTACGTGACGTCATAACGTAGATCCAATAGAGAGGACATGGTATGGGGCTCATGCACCTAACTGGCAAAATATGGTGACGATCTCAAACACAAACACGCAGATATGGACTGGCTATCAGAATAAAAAGGAGACACCTGTGTATGAGGGCAAATGCAACCATTGGGGTTACAGATGCGATGTATCGAGTATTGGGTTCCACAATAGCCATGAAAAGCAATGTACAGCAGTGTATTTGGAAAAATAGGTCTCACGTCTAGATCTTTAGCAATATATCTCGGAAAATGGTTAGACAGGTGTGCAGTAAAAATAACTCTTATATCTGGCCCTTAGGCAATGTATCTCGGAAAATGGCTGATGCTACGTATTCAGTAGAATGCTTCACATCTGGCCCTTGTAAAGTAAGGAATGGTAAATATGGTTTCGCGAATGCCACATGTGAAGAAGCCTGTAAAATTGGCTCTCACATCTGGCCCTTGCAAAAAAATGGGTAATACTCACACATGAAGTAAGTACCACTAGGTAAAAAGCTAGACAATAGAACCATCCGGTAAAAATGGGTTTCACCAACCAGATGCAAAATGTATCTGGGAGAACGGTCTCACGGCTAGAAAGATTAACGTAAGTAGCCATCTGGAAAAAATGATTCCACAGGTGGCGAGACAGACGTAATCATCCAGAAACGTTTCCAAAGTAGCTAGATAGAAATGGATCCGGTAAAATGTTCCTCAGGTAGTAAGGATAACTACCTGGAAATACTTAGCTGTATGTCTCACATCTGGTACAACTCGGAAAAACTGTGCGTCTGGTGCTGCGCAGCCCACGCCTTGACAGCGGAATTGAGCGATTCGGGTCCACACGAAACTGCCCAGTGGTTGCTTTCGGCCGCGTTCTGGCCCAACACCTCTTCTAGCACGGGACGGCCTAGCGTGTAGGCAGCATCTGTAGGCGAAAGCGCTGCCAACTCGATTTCTGCCGACTCATCGAGAAGTCCGTGGTTGTCTTCGTCGTCGATCTTGAAAATAGGGCCGTCTGCGCCAGTGACATATATCCTGATGCCGTCCACGCCCGCCATGTGCAGCAACACATGGAGGTCGTACTTGCTGCGGACACACCACACCAATGTAGCGGGAATGCCCTGGGACCGGAAATGGCGGTAGAGCGGCACCCCCAACGAGAGGCCGCTGCCGCCGCAGACAATGTCTGCAGACTTCGCGGAGGAGAAAAATGGCGGAGGAAGCGATGTGTAGGGCCCTGTGAGGGCGTACTTGGGGGCGGTGGGGTTGAACTCGAGGCGCGACGACTTGCGGACCACCAACTCGAGGGTGCCGGAGTCATCATCGGCCAACGACGCCAATGTGTAGGGATGGGTGGGGGTGAGCCACGCGTAATAGCTGGCGGTAGGGTAGGCCACGCGGATGTGCGATGCTGGGAGATACTTGGGGAAGTTGGCAGGCTGTCTGATGCGCACAAGCTGCAACGACGAGAGCGCGGTGTTCTGCACCACCTCCACGTCGGCGTCCGTCACCGTGTATGCAGCGAACCGGTGGTACGCCTGCACCGCTACCAACACCACGCACACCCCTGCGAGCGGCAACACCCCGGGGCGAGCATGGAGAGTGATGCCCACCACAAACAGCCATGCCATCACGTTGTGGCTCACGTAGAACACCCGGTAGTACCGCCACCGGAGATACCGCACCGACACCACCAGCACCACGGCCACCGCCATGAAAACAACCACCCCGATCAAGTTCCACACCTGGAAAACCTTGCCCAAGGTGCCCTGGACAGTCCACTTGTAAAAGAACAAGCCCGCGTGAACCCCCACGCACACGAAGATAAGCCGAGAGAGCCACTTGTGGAGCGGAAGCTGCTGGAGGTAGTAGCCCCACGGATGGCTCAGGGCGCTAGTGGGACGTAACACGAGGTAGATGTTGAACGGAAGCAACGCGTAGGCAATGCGCCCGTAGCGCTTGGCCACGGTGGGATAGTGTTCGGAAAGGTCTTCGATGTGGTACACTCCGATGGAGGCAATGAAGACGGTCCATACTGAGATCGTCACCCAAACTGGCATTTTGACGATGGCAGCGAGTCGATGGAGGGGAGTGCCAGACTGGCGCCATTGGCGGTGGTAGGCATGGAACAGGGCCCAGGCGGCAAGTGCCTGGAGGACGGTCAATGCGAGCACGAGGTAGCCATACTTGATGTTGACAGTGTGGAGATGGCCGTGTCGAGGTTGAAGGGAGGGAAGCATTGGTGCCAATAGAAGAAGAGAGAGTAATCAAGGGTGCAGGTTGGGGGAGGGGGAGGTTGCAGGTTGGGACTGGGCGGGCTGGTTTTGCAGGTTGGCCCTGGTGGCGGGTTTTCGTACTTTCCACACCAGTGGTGGTTTTGCAGGTTGGACTAGGAATTTTGCACTAGTGGTTTTTGGCACGGTTTACACGTTTTGCCAGTAAACCACGGCAAAACGTTTCTGTTGGTAGCCCCATCACGTCGCATCGCCACCGAGGCACAGTCGTCGCAGACTAAGGTGGATCTCCGTGCCAGTAGGTGCACAGGCCGTTTCTCACCGATAATGTTTCAGACACTTTCAGACTCTGACAATGCGGTTACGAACTTCACCTCCAGAAGCGGAGAAACTTCCCAGACACCTGGATGGAGTTCCGCAAACGCCTAAGGGCGGGCCCCGACGAGTGCTAATATGCGGACGGGGATAAGTCCGGTTGGTTGCACTCGTTTTGGCCCGTTAAAGTGACGTTTGTGCGCCAGCACCGGAAGCATGTATGGTTTGACCAGATAACGTCACTGTTGTACTAGCCACTGTAACTGGAGTTCATGTACCATGAGCGTGGAAACGTCTGCGTGGTGATATAAATCGGGTACATAATCATGGGGTGTGCATCCCCGGCCCGTGGTCAGGGATAGTTAATTCTGGAGGTGCGTGGGATTTAAGCTTTGGACACCATACCACAAAGAACTCCCACAGATAGTCACTGCACCCACATGGCGCTCCCCTGAGGTCATCCAGCGGGGGGGCATTATTCCCGGGGTACCGTTCAAAGAGCACTGCAGGGATGCTACGTCGAGCCTGGCCATTGGGCCATTGGGACGGGAGAAATTGCACGTCCACGCTTTAGGCGTGGTTGCTTGGTTAGCCACATGGTTGAGAGCTTCCATGCCTGATCCGATCCTAGTACTATTCCATGGTCGATAGTCACCCAATCCGGCCTTTCCCAAGGGGCTGCATGACTTTTATTTTAAGTTGGGGTGTGCGCACAAGAGCGCTGACGCACAGGCTTAGCCTTTTGTTGTTCTTTTGAATTCCAAGACATTCCAAAACCGGCATATATTCCGGGAAACTATTAGCCTGTGGCGAGGAGCGCAATGTGGCCAGGTTCGGTTCTGGGGCAAAGCTTGCCAATCTAAGCTTTTTGGATCATCAAGTTATGTCTCACTTTTGTCTTGCAATAGTGTCTCAAAAAGTGTCTCGGAATTAGTGTCTCAAAAAGTATCTCAAACAGTGTCTCAAACAGTGTCTCACTGGCTCAATATTAGTGTCTCACAATCGTGTCTCACTGGCTCAATATTAGTGTCTCGCATTTGGTGTCTCGCAATATTATTCCAAATTTATTTCGCTGGATGCCCGGGAAATTCGGGAATCCCGCTAGCACGTACCCAACATGTACTTGTCAAGCCACGCGTTCCGCCACCACGGTGTCCCAAACACGTTTTTTCACTAAAACAGTATCCGATCGCACACATCACCAGCCATACATGTGGCTACAGCAGGGGTCGATCCGCTTGTTATGACCGTGCAGATTGAATTGCGCTCCCACCGTTTCCTTTCAAGACACTATCTGGGAATACAATACAATAGCAGTAGTTTATTTTTCCATCTCGATGGTAAGCTTACATCATAGGCCCCTGGTTACGTGCACGGGCACGAGTGAGGCAAGTGATGTCAAGAAAATTGAGCCTTCATATTTGCGTGAGGATGGTGCTTGCTTGTAGGGGCTTCTATCGGCAATCGAAGATCTATGATACATTTGCCACCTCGTACGATTGCCGGGACTAGCGGAAAACGGTGCTTATAATCTCCGTCTCAGAAAATACTCTAGAGTAGCTGATGGTCTGATTTTCGTATAGACTCCAGATAGCGATCGCCCCATGCGGGTTTATGACATCGAAGACCGGACGTACTATTACACGGTGGGGGATCCAATAAGGCTACATACCCACCACACGGCGTATGAAAATGCAGAAGACACCTTACCCCCGTAGCTCGCATAGAGCCCCAAAATGGTGGCTTTAACCGGCGCACCATACCGGAAATCCGAGCATGAGTATGTCTTGAGATGTCTCGAACACCCCTGTCACCACTACGGCAAGATCATCAGAGTATCTCTCCAGAGCTCGTATCAGGAACCAGTATCTGACGGGCTGGTGGGGGAGGTGATCATAATCGCCAACAATATGTGCAGAATGTGATCTAGAAGGCACGGAGGTGGTGAGCCCGCGCATCTACCATAGATTAATTTTCGTTGGGGGAGACAGCCAAGGCTCGGGATTGGAAAATGGCCAGAAGTGCCGAGGCAGTTAGACGATTGGCTGTTGGGAAGCCAATAATTGTCTCATCAACCCTATTGGGTCACATGCGATACGAGGCAGAGACCCAGCAAAGAAGTTGCACTTGGTGGCTTGGGGAGCACTTTGGAAGGGTTGCATAGTGCCATCGATGGAGGGGACTTATAGGGGGTAATGTAGTATCAGTTTGGAGGATATCCGCCTGAGCGGACTAGAACCCTGAATTTGCTCGAGGGCTTACTCGCCACAAGTAATGCGCCATGCAGCACACACAATGCAACTCAAAATTAGCGATGGGGCGCGGGGAGGGGGGGATCCAAAACTGCAGGATTGTCGGGATGGTTGAGTGAACGGAAATCTCGGGTTCTTCACCCTGGTCAACAGCAACCGTAGCATTCCCAGCACTTACAATGGCCTCCTAACTGCCCCACGAATCTCGCTAACGTCTCACCAGTATCGACACTTGGGGAGACGGGCTGTCTACAATGCCCAATTTCAAGACGCCTCGGTACTCTAAATGAAACTGAAATTTTACTCGTGGTGCATTTGCAGAAAGTAGTATCCATGGCGAATTACAATCGGTGGCATGCAAAATACTTCGCAGACTTTTTTTTTGTACACCTATTTTTTGACTACATGCAGGCAGATCGTTGAACACATGTGGCGAGAAAGGTGAGTTTTTGTGGGGGATTTTCCAGACTTGGAAGCCTGGAGCTGCAGTAACGAGAAGAAGACAGCATCAGGTTCGGCACGGAAGAGAGCCGGAGCAGAGGCGATGGTATCCGGAAGTGCCGGTGTCATTAGCACGAGTTCAATGGAAACCAAGGGAGAATGTCAGGGCCTAGATGGATGTGGCTGGGGCGGAACTCCTTTGAGGGCGGCACTGGGCCTTAATGGCAGGTTTATGGAGCGGTGACGACAGGTGAGTGACATAATCCATGAGGCAGGCCGAAAACGTAATCCTCCGGCATGTTCCATGTTTGGAAAACACTATCCACAAGCTCATCAGCCTCAGACGGAATACCGTTCTGTTCGGAGCCCTGGGGTTGACATCTCTCAACATACATATAATCAGTGACGAAATTTAGGGGGTGGGCGCCTGAACTTGCAGGTATCGAACGAAAAAAATAAAAAGGTTGGATTATGCGCATAAATTTATTTTTACAATTATGTGTGCGTCCTTTTCGGGGCTTTTTATTTCTAGACAGAGCCAGGTTCGGATGGGTTATGCACGATTTTAGGGTTTCGCACTGCCATTTAATTGTATGCACGATTACATAGACACTCCCTGTGAAAAATCCCTTGTATAATTCAGGGCATACTCAGTATATAAATGCAACTATCCCTAACTGTTTTCTAAACCTTAGTACCAATTCTAAAAAAACGGAATAACAATTCACACCCACGTTTTGAACTAACCAATTGTGACCTAACAGTTACTACTACCCCTTCACTAGCCCCCCTAGCTCTAACCGCACACCACCTACAATGGTCTACTCAACAGACGCCGCCAAGTGGAAGGCCTACGAATTCAGCGACCCATTCGCTGCCGGGTCGTTCTTTGTCTGCAACAAGATCAACAAGTTCTTTTGCCGCCCAGACTGTGACGCCCGTCCTATCACAAACTTGAAGTCGGAAATCAAGTTTGTCGAACACCCCACACAAGCCATACAGTTGGGCTACACTCCCTGCGAGTCATGCGACCCTGTCAGCTCGCCATGCATTGATGTGCAGTTGTTGATAAAATGCGTGGCCCACATCAACCAGCAAATCGGGTTCATGCCTCCTCTTTTGGACGTCAACGAGGACAGAAACAACCAGAGAATCAAGGCCAACATCATTGAGTCCAAGCGCGCCAATGAGGAGCAAATCTTGAACACCATCAATAACGCCGCCCCCGGCTCCAGCAGAAGATTGTCGTTGCCCGTGATCAACATGGACGGCAAGTTTTCCAAGGACACCACCTCGTTGTCCAAAAACGACTCTGACCACTACCGCTTGGTGGACTTGGCCTGCAGACACTTGGCATTGGCTGCAGCCATGAGCATCTACCAGACGTCATCCTCCAAGAACCCTTCCACTCCGGAGGAGGGCAACAGCCCCTCCTCGCCTTCGGCTTCCAAGAGAAGAAGAAGAAGGGGCGGTGTTTTGGGCTTCAAGGAATTGGCAGCCAAGTCCAAGTTGTCGGCTTGGCACTTCCACAGGGTGTTCAAGTCCGTGACGGGCTTGACGCCAAAGACTTATGGTGATAAATGCTGGGAATTTATCAAGAAGCACAAGGAGTCTGGCAAGCACTCGCTCTTCTCTTCGTCGCCCGAAGACCGCAGCAGCACCGTGGCTACTGCCGGAGTCAAGACTCCTTCGCTTGGCTACCAAACTCCTGCTTCCAGCACCCACAGCATGAGTGAATCCGTGCCCACCTCGCCAGAATTCGCCCTCCCACCATCCAAGAGAGTCAAGATCGAGTCTCCCGATCAAGTTTCGCCTGGCTCCAAGGCCAATGGCTTCAATGTGGTCAACCAGTACGACAACCTCGGAGCGCAGCTCAACCAGCCCTTGGACTTCAACGACGTGTTGACTCCAGCTCTCGACGAGACCAAGAACCAGTACCCAATTCCCCAGCAGGCCACGTTTGAGTTCAACCAGCCCTTGTTCAACAACAACTTCAACATGTTCGAATCGCAGATGTCCAACAACAACTACACCAGAGCCTTTTCGGTGCCTGACTTGACCAAGTTTAATAGAGAATACCCATCCACGTTGTTTGGTCACACCCAGAAGCTCGAGGAAGCCCAGGACAAGGCTGTCAAGCAGGAAACCACCTCGCCTTTGCTCAGCAACATTTCTCCTTCGGTGGAGGAGGCCATTCTCGGCAACATCGACGTCAATCTCAACAGCACTCCCGACATGGTGAACAACTTCCAGCCTAACCAGGTGGACGATTTCACCAACATGATGGCCGAGCTCGACACCAACATGCCTATGCCTGCTGACGACTACAACAACTTCGGCTTGCAGAACCTCTCGCCTGTGCTTGGCATCAACCAAGGCATCGAGATGAACAACTTCAATGCTGGCTACGGTGCAGGTTTGCGCAACGACAACGGATTGGCAGAAATGTTATCCACCACGGTTACTGAGTTATAGATATTCAGCAGTACGGGAAGTACGGCTACGACGGGACGCTTTGTTAATGACTGATTTGGAGCTTGGGCTCCACCTTTTTACTTCTAATGTTATGCATTTTAATACAATTGACTTTCTTCACTACTGTAAGATTATTACTGTACATTAATGCCGAGCTCTTCACAAGGAAGTTTCTGCACTGTGCACCAATACTATTGAGTTCTTTACTGTAAGTGTATGCAATCGGTGCGGAAGCCAGCATGCATGGTTAGAATTTGCGCACTAGCTGCAGTAGTGGAGGGCGAACAATACCACCAGTAACAATTGGACTGGGCAGACAATACACAATGCGCTAGCACGATGCACCCTCTGCATTTGGGCCAAGCCGGGATTCCAGAAAGGGCTAGACCTGCGCATGGAACTACGGTGTTGTGGAACACCGGGCGCCTCTCCCGCCAGGTAGAGGGAGCAAATAATATGCGCATGTAGTGCGTTGGGTTCACCAGTGCAGTGCTTTGACATCACAATTGGAGTTCCAACTGCTATTTTATTCCCGTGCATAGATAATACAGCCCAGCAGACGGGAGTGAATAACTGTGATCAATTGTTCTATGATCGTCCCCAACAAGAAAATAACCTGACAGCCAAGATAGGAAATGTGGAAACCACCCGCCGCCGTCACGTGGTACGGATCCCTGCGAATAGGAGGCTCCCACACATGGCGGTGGCCAATAATGCTCGTTCTACAGCCAATTCAGTCCAGCCATGCATAGATAATTTCAGTATGCATGTGGCCAACGGATTTGCTGGTGCACCAAGTACAATAAGGTGTAACAACAAATAGGCGCCACTTGCAGTAGAGAGCTAGTCTCCCAACTGCACGGTAACTAGGCATATTAGCCTGGCTAACGTGACACCACATTCTGGTCTGGACTTGAGGCAGTCATATGCGTAACTCCGAAGTCCGTTTTTTAACTCCACTGCTTGAGTCCATCAGGCGCCCAGATTTTCGAGTTGAGGGGATCTTTTAACTCTTCAGTCCCTCATTCGATGTGCAGACGCTTGTGCAGAACCCACAGGTATGTACATGTAGTGAGAATTTCTATTTTACATGTGGAACAATACCGGCGCACGTATGGTGGGATTCGACGGTAGCCCATGCGCTTCGTGGTTGTACATCGTTTATGCCTTAAATACGGGGGTAACAGCTTTCGCCAACCATCCTATGCTCGTCGGTAAAACTTGTCTGCATGGTGTTCCGTGCGTTGTAAATAAGCTTTTAAGTTCTCCCTAAATATTGGACCCTCACGCAGGCTCGGCCGAAATCATTGGTAGTAATGGCTGGAGCCACAAAGGGGGGGGGGGTTGGCGAACCAAAGCCCGTACCGGGCGGGGAGTGAAACCCGGACCAAATGCGTTTCACCGAAGTGTCTTGGAAAAGGTCTAGCTCGTGCGGGAATCCTACATACGAGTCATCTATCGATGCCGTCAAGAAATAACGGACTTGTTCATGTTCAATTATGAAAGTTTTTGTGTTCCGCTTCATGTAGAATAGTCAGAAGTTAGCCACTAAGTTATTTTTTAGTTTCATCAAGATGTCCAGATTCCGTCCATATTTCATTCCAAACTATTTTCTCACCTGGTGGCCGCGAGAGGCATATTGTGCGTGCGCTTCTGTACTGCACGGACTTCACGCATGGGGTGTACATACCTGGGCCCTGTAGAGTGGTCCGCCAAACGTGGGGGTCTGCCTCCCATTGTGGTGGTCTTATCTAACGGTTCTCAATCCAAAACAGCCTATGCTCCAGCCTTGCGGCATATCTCTCTGAAATAAACACATACTATCAAAACTACACCGAGAGGCGAGACGATTCTTTAATCAGCATGCACATGGCTTAGAAAACTGACAATGCCAGCGAACTGTGCAATTACTATCGAAAAACTCGATCCAGGCAACAACAACGCTCCTCGCACTCAAGCCATAATTTGCACGGTGGTCGCTACAATTGTTGGGGATTACTAACAATCGAATTTGGCGGTGTAAGTTGTCTGGACCAAATTTCTCCGGGTAAAAAATACACACCACTACATCTGTTTAAACTTCTGTCTATTCCCTTGTTTTGTCGGGTCAACACCAAAATGGTTATGAGTGATTAGCTATTTTGATCTGACAGAGACATCTAGGTCTCGTGTATTCCTAAATGGGGCATCGGCAACACTGGAACGAGGGTTTGCACGGCGCACATGTACAGGTTTGGGTACCCTTTTCTAGTGATAATATGAATATCCGCAGAATTACCCTTGTTACATTTGCCGCGCCATAATTCAATCTATCATTCGAAGCACCAAGTTTGAAAGCTTTTTGGTGAAGCTCTCATACTTGCAATTTTCGTTATGTTTGCTGCACCCATCCAAATTATCCTTGTAACTGCCAGAGAGCTTTTGCAGCTCGCTGACCTCCCCGTGGTAGTTCTGCTGCTGCTCAATAAAGACACGGTTGATTTCATCCAACACCAGCTCAATCTTGTCAATATACTCCCTATTACCTGAATTTTTGCTGGGCGTAAAGACCTTCTTGATCTTGGTTTTGTATGTATTCTTGGGCCTGCTGCTGGATGCTGAGTTGCGCCTCAGGTATGAAGGCTCGGGGGAGGCCGGCCCGCTGTTAGGGACACTCTGATTCGATTCAACCTGGTCGGTGAAACTCATTTCGATGACTTTGATTTCTCTTGCCCGTAAGCTAATGAATACTGTCCGGGAAATAATTTCTTCATACCCTCCATTGCTTTGGTAAAACAATAAATCGTTTTTCATTGCTGTGGTAACTTGTGCCTCCAATTTCGGATTGATAGGACATGATTGGACGGTGAATTCTGACCTGAATTCGTCACTGAACGCAACTGCTGGCAAAAGAGGTTTCTGCTTATAAATCGAGAACTTCGACTTAGCATTTGAATTGCTCAATTTATCAGTCGAATCTGCAGTAAGGGTGGTTGCCTTATGACTGAGATTTGAAGTTATCGTACTTTGATCGTTAACAAAGCTTTCTACCTCATCAATATCATCAAATTCTTGACTACTATTGATGCTCAGCTTAGAAATTTCATCTTGATCGTGACACAGGTTAGCAAAGGTTGAAAGAGGAGCCGCCTCAAGCGTATCATCATCAGAATATTTCAAGGAAACATTCATATTCATTATTTCGGAACACTTCAACTTAATAACATCTCTATTATGTTCTGAAATGTTTTTCACCATATTATCATTGATCAAAGGTGTATACACACCTGTTTTAGACCTCTTTATTTCCAAATTATTCTTTGGACCATTCTTAAAGCCCACAACGTTCATTTTTTCTTCACGAACAGGGTTGTTTTGATGACCACTGTGCATGTTGTATAGATCAAACATTGACTGGGTTCGAGACAATTTAGTGGGAGTCATCAGAATACTTCCGTTCGAGTGTGAAGCGTGACCGTTGCTAACATTGATGGGGTTGCTGCCAGAGGTATTATTTATGACTATTCCACCAGAAGTACCATTGGATATACTTCCGTGATTACTGGATCCATTTACGTGCCACGTAAATTCGTCTTGCTCAATAGCAGGCAGAGGAGTTCGTAATGATTGAATGGAATTTCTTTTGGACAAACTTCCTCCGTAAACCGGAGGAAAGTACTCATTACTATCCATCATGCTGCTGTTATACGAAGATCCAGTTGTGTTATGCGAGTTGGTGAATGTGTTGGATGGATTGGAGTTGTTACTTGTATAACTTCCGAAAGAATTCTTCCACTTCTCCATAAAGCTCCCTCCGAATTTAGTTAGCGAATAGTTTGACAAAGAAGAGTTCAACGATGACGAAAGTTGCGACATCGAGGAAGATTTTGATAGCGAGTTTTGTCTTTCCTTTGACGAGTTGCTCACCACAGAAATTGGTGCAATTTGAGCATTCGTCTCAATTTTAGACTTGGGAATTGACGTTGTTGAGACTCGAGCCTTGCGAGGTATCTCCCAGCCTTTTGCTGATGGAGTAGACCCCACAAGAGAATTGTCAGACGAGCTCGGGGAGCTTGAATATTTGGATGTCTGAATCGGTATAGGTTTTGTACCTGTGCTTGTGAGAACAGGCGAGCCTCTGCTTGACGAAATTGATTCCGATCTGGGAGATTGAGAAAGCATCCTGCTATTAGGGGTTGGAATCGTCGATGCGCCATCGCTACCCATGGGGGACTTCATCTTGCTTGAATACAAATTCTCGCGGCTGCTTGAATTATCATCATCGGTATCTATTTCTTCATTAATTGTGTTTGTGAGATCATCATGGTTATTGTGGTTTTGGTTATCATTAAGGTCATCAAACTCCGAGCTGGAAATCGAGAATGAGAAAATATGGTTGGGTATTAGGGCATTGATAATGAAAATTAATTTCTTAGCCACTACTGGGTTTCCAGTCATTATCACAATTCTCGTCAATTCCCTTGTTTTAGTCCCTTGGACGTTGTAGAAAGGTTTCGTGCTTAACAGCTCACGTAATGGTATTATCAAAGCCAACAAGCTTGCCAAAAACGTGTTCCCATTATTTGAGGAACTGTTCGAGTCAGATTGAGCTATCAGGGAGGCATTATAACCGGTTTGTAGCAATGGATTATAGCTTGAGGTGTATGGTTGAACTGTTTTTCCGTCTTTGAACTCCAACCAGTTTATTACTTCTAAGACCCAATTCAACAAGATGGAATTGTAGCTGGTAGATTTGGAGAGAATACAGCTCCGTATCAAGCTGTTTGCGCACATCAACTTTGGAACATTTGCAGTATAGTGGAGCAATTTGATGAGCTTGACTACTTGATTGCCCAAGTCTGGATCACTTTGGAGAAGGCTGCTAGGAAATTGAATTCTCTTATTCACGATGTATGGGCAGGGACACGAAGTTGGGGAATCATTTATATTCAAGTTGTTCATTAAACCTGAATTGAGCTCATGAATCAACTTCTTGGTGGTGAATCTTTGCAAGAGAATTAGGTAGTGGGATAATTCATTCCAGTTGTTGAACACGATATCGCCAATATCGTATAGGGACTCCAAAGGCACAATTATTCCTATTGCAAACCGACTGTTGATGTTATTATTGGGTTTGGATGAAGGGGACGAGGCCAGTTGGCAGTTGGACATTTTGGCAAACGGGTGATTTCGTATAGAGGAGTCCTTGATGGGCAACGTAGGCGTGGGGTTCCAAGACGAGGAGGGTCCCTCGATGGAGGACAAGCCTGGAGGCTCCGAGCTGTCCAAATCGGTGATAGAGAACAACCGGGTGATGAGCACCGAGCGCGACGAACCATAAACCAGGCTGTTCAACGCTGGGAGGATGTGGATCTTAGTGGACGAGTGGGTCTGGTTGGTGGGTAACCCGCACCCAAACATATAGTCGTTGAGCTCGCTGGAGTTGTGGTGGATCTTGGACATCATCATGTACCTGTTGTGCGAGGCATGCTTGGAGGCCAGTGGTGACTTGCAAAACACGCTGTTGGAGCCAGGACTTTCAGGCTCGTTGGCCGAGTCGAAGAGGACCTGCTTGGAGCGCAAATTGCCTCCGTCTTGCGACACGATGATGCGCACGAGCTGGTTGTTGAACGTGTAGGGCTTGAGCTGGTTGGGGTTGTGGGTGCCGTAGAGGATCTCGCGGGTGTAGGGGTCTTCGTAGGAGGAGAATGTGGAGGAGTTGACCTGGCCCGGAGGGGTGGAGGAAGGACCCGAGTGGGGCTGAGCCGACTGCTGCTTGAAGAGCCGTCCTAACATTGTGAGTAGAGGATTAGTGGGATGGGCACATCGAGCCTGAGGCAGGGGTGTAAATTAGTGGTGGGAGCAGCTAAGTGACTGGGTGTGACTGGGTGTGACTGTAAGTGAATCTCTGGCAGTAGTCGCTGTCGTGATTGCTAGAAGAATTAGCCGCCGTGGTAGCCCTGGTGTGACTGGAGGAGTAATTCGGAAGTGCTTGCTAAAGTGACTGACGGCGTTCTGGAGCGACTTTGGGCGTAGTGGCTAAGGTAGTAGCCGATGTGTGGAGCTTCTTGGCCGCTGTAGAAGTCGCTGCAACGATTTGGTGAACTTCTGGAGTAATTTGGGAGTTCGTGACTTCGTGAGAAGTAGCCGCTGCGGTATTTAGTGCAGTCTGGTGGCTGGTTGTTGAAGCGTGCGGCACACGCTGGAAGGAAATGTCGGAGTGACAATAACTGACTATGCTGGTGACTGGCGGCTGGCCTGATAACGTCAAGAGGGAGTGGTGGTATAACTATTAGTATGTAAGCAAGAACAGAGGCGGGTTAGATGCACGGAGGCGCGCACGTGACAGGCGCACTGGGGGTCAGACACTCCGGACACATGGAGACAATAGGAGGTCGCCTAGCGATCTCCCGACACAGATCTTGGAGACATCGGGGTGTCCGAGTAGCGTCTGGAGCGGCTGTCATTCCGGCTGTCGTTTTAGCTGTGATTCTGGCCGTGGTTTAGCTGTGATTCTGGCCGTGGGCTGGCAGACAGACACGTCCAGCTGACACATCAACAAGGCTCAGAGCGCCTTTCCCACAGCCTGGCGGAGGATCTGGCAACCGACCCCGAAGGGCATCTCCAGGCGATCGTTGAACTGCGATGGGCGATGACGCCACGTATATATTACGAGATCGATGTGTGGTTGTTTTCGTGGCCCAAACAGGCTGCGCGGTTATTTGCCTACGTTGTTGTGCTATTCTACGGTGCCACTTTGGGCCCACAGGCACCCCGTGGCGTGTGGGCCGATCTACAGTCAACATCACGGCCCCAGGGGATGTGTCAAGTGGGGCAGACAAAATCGCGCAAAATCAAAACGGTGTCGGTGCAGGAGTTGCTGCATATGCACTACGTCAATGCCACAGGTGATCTGTCACGTGCATTCACTCTATAAAGCCTTCAATGAGTCCTCTAATGCTCCCAAAAACACGTCGGCGTGGCTGTTCTCGAAGACCAACGTAGGTCTCAATCTAGCGGAAACGTCTCCGCAGCCACCCACGTTCACTCCGCGTGCACGCATCTCCGCCAACAACTTGTTTCTGGCGCCAGCGTCCACAAAGTCCCAGGCGATAAACGTACCGAAGTTCTCACCACGCAAGTTCAGCACCTTGTCGGGGTGCTTGTCCAAGACAGCTTGCAATTGGGGGTAGAGGTAAGCTCCGGTGGCAGCGGTCTTCTCCACCAATCCGTGCTTGACCACTTCTTGGTAGATGGTCTTGGCAATGATGGCCTTGGAAGGGTCTCCACACCAGGTGTTGAACTGTCTGTAGGGCTGGTTGGGCTGCAAGTTCTTGTCGTGGAAGTAGAAGCCAGCAGCTTGGAACTTCTTGGAAAATGTCACCATGTCGGGAGGAGTGGTCAAGTTCCAGTGCTCGTGGGCCCAGAACTTTCCGGAGGCACCCACACCGGTCTGGACCTCGTCCACGATCATCAACACCTTGTGCTTCAAGGTGATGTCTCTGATTCCCTGGAAGAAAGCAGCAGACGCGTGGTTGTCGCCTCCTTCGGCCTGGACAGGCTCAACAATGATTGCAGCCACGGTGTGGGGAGGGTACGACTCGATGATGGACTCGAACGCGTCCAAGCAGCGTTGCTCCTCGGCCTGGTTGGCCTGCACGTTTTCGCTCAAAGGGTACTTCAACGCTGGGAACGGAGCCTTGGGCCATGGGAACGCAGGAATGTCCAACTTGTGGATGGCTTTCGAACGCGTGGTCGACAACGACCCAAACAACCGTCCGTGGAAGCCCTTGTCGAACGACAAGATCACGCCGTCCGAGCAGCCTGGCGCCTTGTTCTCCATGGCCGAAGCCATCTCCTCAGCACTGAAGTCACGTGACCCTCTCTTGATAGCGGCCTGGTACATGAACGCAGCCTTGAACGCCGTCTCGTTAGCATCGGACCCGCTCAACGCTGTCCACACCTTGTTGTGGCCCGGAGGCGCAGCTGCCAAGATCCCGTCCTGCAAGATCTGCTTGTAGTCGGTGGATGGAAAGCACGCCAAAGCTGGTCTGTTGATCAAGGCGTTTGCCATTTCGTCTGAACGAGCGGCCTTGAGAAGCTCGGGATTGCTGTACCCCAAAGGAATGGACGAGATCTGGCAGTACATGTCCAAGAGCTGGTTTCCGTCAGCATCGCTGATGTAATTGCCCACCGAGTTGGTGTAGTCAGAAACAAAGTAGGTGGCTCTGTTGTCAAAAACCTGGCCCAACTCGTCGTTAAGCGCCTGGGATTTGGGGCCAGGAATGGAGTCGGTGGCCAAGTGGGGGCCCTTTGGTTCGTGGGGGAAGTAATGCGCGGCTGTGGAGCCAGCGGGTTTGGAGGAGGAGAGCCAGCGCTTGGAAAGCAGTCTGGAGAGTCTGAGCATGGGGAAGGGTATGTGTGAGGTATGAGTGTGGTGGAGGAGGTGCTGGTGGTGGTTTATATAGCCCAGGTGGAACCCCACCTTCAGGAGCTCGCTTTCCGACAGGCCTGGGGCAGTTGCGCTAGCGGGCGCCGAATCGGGCTAGTTGGTGCGGTAGCGGCTGGGCGCGCTGCTGGGAACCCGATAAGGTCACGTGCGGAGAGTCACGTGATCAGTGGTTGTACGGCTTGTTACATCTTTCGTTCTATGGCCACTGGGTTCGTCTATGCGGAGGTTAGAGGCTGCGTGCCGTTTGGAATAGAAATTGCTCTTAGGTTTCTAGATTACTTTGGAGCTTTTTTAGTTTCGCCATCTCCGGAGCTGTTTACTGGGTATAGATGCCTTTAATACTGTAAAGAGTATTTAATCCTTACTGGCATTCTATTGTGTGCGATAGTGGTAAATGGTACCGTTATAACACCTGTGTGAACCAACACCACTTTCTTTTAATTTCTTTACTTATTGCAAATAAGAAAAAGACACTGAACCTATATTTAGGGGTTTTAGTAAGTGTTTGCGGGAAATATTTGAGAGAATGTGATTTACGTCTTATTTTGAACAATATTCAGTATACTGGACCTGACCACTCCATAATTTTTTTTTTTGATACTTAACGTATTAGTTCCTTTAAACCCGGCACTACTCTGACTCGCGAGGATATTATAGTAATAACACATAATGCAGGCACCTGGCTCTTTTATGTCCCATTGGAGTTTACCGTCAAGGTCCTGGTAGTATTCCTGTCGGCTCTTCCTCCCATCTGACACCCGTTCCGTCTTAGATCACTGAGTTTTGTCCCCCAACGTTCTCGGTGGTGGCATCCCGCTCAATGTCGTTAATGTCGCATTTTTGCATCCACTAATCAGATAGCATACAGGTAGTATTTGTTGGTGATTTGATCGATTTTCTTGTAACATTAGCTAGATGACACTCCATCTAGTTTTAGTAAATATCAACAGGTCGCTTTGGAAGGGTCTAGATGTCCTCCAATATTCAGGTTCATTTTCAATAAACTGGTACATACAGAGGACACATTATGAGCTTTGGGTATTTTTCTTCAGACTTCAGTCTAGGCTGTCGGTGCATGACTTATTCCTGAATCCAAATTAATCAACTTGCTCACCAAGCTAGTTACTAGGACGTGGAGGGCAGTGGTTAAATTACTAGATGAATTAGTTTAACTTCACTTGCTTTTTGGTAACGAACAATTTTGGGTACTTTTCTCATCCATGTTTAAAGAATTCCATCCATGCTTAGCATCTATAAATACAGTGGTGAAGTTTTGTTGGTGGCAGTGACTGCTCCGGGGGCGGGGACTTCTGAAGCATTAACGCCACGACATCAACACATACATTCGTCGATATACTATCAATAAGAATATATTAAATTGCATACGTTTAATACCGAAGGTTGCCAAACAGCCCTGTTTGTTTGTGCTTACCACAGTTCAAGGAATAATAACAATTATAAAAGGTACTTGTTTTAAGAGAAATTACGAGAGACACAGTCCCTCTTGGTTTCAGCTAGGATAACAGTAGTGAACTGGCATTATCCCAGTGATACTCACCATCCTCAACATCTTCAGAGTTTCTCCAATCACCATTTCTCTTACAGTGATCCATCCGTGATACTCACGTGATCAATAACACGTGATACATCGCTCGCGTGACACTTGACACATCCAGCCACGTGGCTAAACTAAAGCAACAATACATCGGCTGCCTACTGGCCCAACTGGGCCACGATCTGACCGCCTCACGGCAGGACTACACCTAAGCCTTCACAGCTTTCAATACCCCAACCCTTTCCTCCCTAACCAGGCTATCTTTAGACCTACCAAACGGCAGATCCCACTGTTGTGCACCGTGCATGCGTCGGTTGCATAATAGAATGGGAGAACTCGGCACGTGGCGCTCCAAGACCAAGCGGTGGGATGTGTGACTGAATCGTAGAGGCAAACAGAAGCTCGAAGTCTCGGCAACGACTTTTAGCCACTGTTGACACTTGTGACGGTTCGTGGTCTGGGGATCTTGCATGCCCGGAACATGAGATTGTCACTGGTGCAGCGAGATTCGAACTTCTATAAAAAAAACTGCACGACGTGCCAATTGTCAAAAATGCACCTGCCAGGCGTGCACCAGGAATATGACGCATGGTGCTATAATTAGGGGCATGTCAGTGGAAGAGGGTGGTGGGTTGTAGGGTGGTAATTGAGGTGGTGATACCCCTGAAGCTACATCCGTCCCTACCACCAGTCGCCACCTGGCGCCACCACCCGCCCCCACCACTTCCCACCGTAAATGTACCACAAGAGGCTGATGCACACAGCAAAAGACTAGACTCGGGTCCGGCGCACCATGAACATCATGCACGAAATACGATTATGGCGTGCGCGGCGCCTGCGTCGCCAGAAGATGAGCACTTTAGGCCCCCTAAAAGGGCAGGCTTTGATGGCAGTGACGTAGAGGAAGACTGGATGGCCGGGCATAGCTCGTCCTACCAGCACACGAGAACTCACAGGACAATCGCACGTCATTTCGGCGAATTCTGCGGGTGTGTGGGCTGGCGCGGTCGACATGGAAAATGTCCCGCGCGCGGGTAATGTGCGGCGTGCAAAATAGGCTACGATAGGAGACTGCCGATCTCAATTCTTCTGTCAAGAGAACCGGTGCAGTGGCTCCTTTCCACCACCGACTCTCTCGTTGCCTCACCTACTTCTCACCACCCCCAAGTCCCTTCCAAACACCTATCCTTCACACCCGGACAACAGGATCGCATGCAAAACGCCTGCCAGACATGCAGGACATCGACTATTATTTCCTCCGGAACTGATTTCCGAGGGCTCTTCTCTGCCTCTGATAAGCCACCACAAGATCGGTTTTTATGCCTCGTGGTCCAGGTAAATAATTTAATGTTCCATCCCACCACCTGCCGACCACTGCAGTGCCCTGCCGATTTGTGTGCTCCAAAAGTGTCTTCCGGGAATCTTTATATTTAGAATAGTTTCTTCTTCCCACAGCTTGTGCTACGGCCTCCCACTCCTTACTACAGTCCCAGGCGATACGCGGGCACCACACATCGGAGCATATAATCCTGCCGTCTGCACAACAAGGCAGCATTTGAAGGAAATTTGACGACGCAGACATCGCAAGGGGCGACCACCGACAGGGCGAAGGCAACTGACAGACAGAAGAGTTCAGACTGCTCAGACATCAAAGACTCCGAAACTTCACTGATCAGACAGAATCCGAAGACACCAGAAGCTTCAGAAATTTCAACTGATAGCCTTCAGAAAAGTCTTCCATAGCATCTCGTAGACATCACTGAAGACACCAGAAGACTTCACAGAAGACACCAGAAGACTTCATCAAGCGGCACCAGAAAACTTCTCCAGTATCATCAGAAGTGCCACCAGTGCCTCAATCTGAAGACTTCACAACCAAAACTTTCATAGCAGAAAGCTTCTAATCACCAGAAGACTTCAGGACCAAAGAGGACTTGAACCCACCAGAAGATTTAAGATCCAAAGAGCTTCTAATCCAAGACTTGCCCACCAGAAACTTCTCCCCAATCACCAGAAGACCCTCCATTCCCACAACCTTCCTTCACAACATCTCCCACCAATGAAGGTCCTCAGGCGATTCGAGAAAATCACCCTCGTGGTGTTGATGGCCATGACATGCCTCCTCCTCTACACACTACACTCATACGACTACGACGAGGTGTCCCACCGCGTCAAGGACGCATCCCAGCAAGGTCCCATCCACATCAACCACGACATGGACGAGATCCAACCCGATCTCGTGCCAGAAACTAGCCTCATTAGTGCCTTCGACAAGGCCAACAAGCTCATCATCTTCCCTCGCAACTTCCACCTCAACACCACCGAACAGTTGCTGGGCTACTACCAGAAAGTGTTGGGCAAAAAGTTGCATCCCAGCGACAACATCGTCAAGTACCACTACAAGTACGAACCAGAGCCCACGGACGAGGAGTTGGACGAACACACGCCCAACGACCACTCTGGCAGCTCCGAGTTCGACGACCCCGAGCCCGCCTACGAGACCATGCGCTCCAGCGCCCTCAGCCAGCTGACTATCAAAAGCACGTACTCGTTCTTCTCGTTCGACATTTTTGCGGCTTCTGCCGACATCAACGGCGACTACGGCCAGTGCAGCATCCTCCACAAGAGGAAGACCATCCAGGTGTCGAAACCACAAAGTTTCACGACGACTCGACGCGATATCGTGAACCGTTTCTTCGCCTCTGGGTCCGAATACGCGAAAGAATTCGCCTACTTCTTCAAGGAGAACCCAATTTCCGACCAGGTCAAGCACAACACCGTCGACCAATACTGGTACCGTTTGGCAGGGTCGCTGGTGTACTTGGAGCAGTACGGAGTCCATTTCATGGTGTCGAGAATGGTGTATTCCTACGATAAAAGACGGGACAAGCCTGCATTGTCGCTCGTGTACGGCCAGATCTTCGACGAGAACTGGAAAGAGCTTCCCAACGTGGAGTTGGTGGTTCCCAGCAACAATCCCGATATCCACAACGACGAGAAGGAAGAGGCCCAGAAATTCACAGCAATTTCGTATCCCGATTTCCTTCCATTTCCAGCGTACCATAAGTTCAATATCAACAAGGACGGGTACTACGGACCCGAGGACCCACGTATCATCGTGGTCAAGAACCCCAAGGGCTACGAGGAGCCATTGGTGTTGTTCAACGCCAACCACAGAAAGATCTTGGAGGAAGAAATCGAAGAGGCATCCAAATCGAAGGTGCTCTTCAAGGAGTACCGTTCCATGTTCATGTCGTGGCCATGGCAGTTCCAGAGAGGCAAGCTCAACATGGAGGACCTCAAGTCCAAGCACAACTCCAACCTCTACACGCGAGTGATCGAGCTCAAGATCGAGAACTCCATGCGGCTGCTTGCACAGCAGAAGAACTGGACACCGTTCATCAGCTTCCAGGAGCGTGTTGCTGAGGGCTACGACAAGTATATCTATATGGTAATTCGCTGGAACAACATCGAGGTGTTGAAATGTTCTTTGACTGAAAATTTCGACAATTCGGTGTCGTCGTGCTCGTTTGAGTACAAGATGAGAACCACAGAGGTTCTCGACGGGGTGGGACCCCTCAGAGGCGGAACTGAAATGGTCAATGTCAATATGCTCCTCCACGAGCACGTCGAAAAATTCCCCCAGCTCCAGCACGAGTTGGACCGCATTCCCGAGGGACGTGAGGTGTATCTCGGGTTTGCCAGGGCCCACTTCAAGGAGTGTGGGTGCGGCAAGGGCTTTTACCGTCCTAATCTCGTCACTTTGGTCAAGGACAACGCCGTCAAAGAGGACTTTGCCAAGAACATGGACGAGCACGTCGACACCTACAAGTCCCAGTACAAGCTCCACGACGTGGGGTCGTTCATGTCGCTCAACGTGCCCGTCACGTCGTGGGACTTATCGCGAGACCTGGAGGAATGCATCAATGGCCTGCCCAATCTGTTGATTCCCAACGGAGTTTCGGCCTGGGACATCCGCAAGGTGGGCACCCACGTCCTGGACTACCTCACATTGTCGTTCTCGGTCAACGACCACACAGTGGACATGGTGCACATCCAGGGACTCTTGCGGTACTTGTTGCCAGGATTGAACGAAAACGGCCACTTTGGCTACGACAACGACAACGTCAAATGTGCCATGGACTTGTCTTCTGCGTACTGTACGGCGTACGGGGAAGAGCACCCGGCCCCTCCGTCCGAGGACACCAGTGAAACCTACTGAATTGACACGAACCCTGATCTCAATCGGCCCTGAAACGCACTATCTGCCTGTCACCTCAATCCAGGAACGTGGTGACGATCGCACATTCCAGCTCCCCTGAAACCACACAGCCCTGGCCTCGGAACTGGCCACAATAGCCACCGGAGGGTGACATCAGACACAATCGACCATCGTTGCTAACGAAAGGCTGTGCACACCATGGCCACTAACCCGCATGTGCGATCCTGCACGAGCACGCTTGCCGCCAGACCCCTAGATATATTTGCTAGCGTCCACCCAGCACCAATACGGAACCATCCATGTGCTGGGAATACAAAACTCCCCCCTACTCGTATTGTTCCCCGTCGGCCTGACGTAAACCGTAAAACACTAATTCCCAATCGGGCTGGCCCAGCAATGACAACAGCACCGACATGCGCCACTCGGCGCGGCAGGCCCGGTCAGCACCTAGGCACCTGTACATAATCCACTCTCAACGTTGGCACCATGCACTGCCTAAAAATAATCATTCGTATATATATACTGGGCCTTCCCTCCAAAATATCGGGCTATACTTCCTATTGCTACCCTCCCTCGCCGAGCCTGCCTGTCCTATTTGAACCCAGTCATCCCCAACTGTCCACGCTCCCCCATCCGCGTGCGACCTCCCGTCCATCCCCCATGACTACGTTTACTACCATCAAGATCAAGATAAGGCACTCGTTGCGCTACATCGTTGCAGCCGCGCTTGTATCCACCCTTCTCTTGGCCTTCCACCTCATCCAATACGACAACGAGGCTGGCTATGTCGAGCAAATCACTCCCGCATACGAAGCGCCTCCCAGCTCCAAGTCTGGTCTGCTCATCTTACCTGCTGATTCGCTCCAGTTCCTCGATGAGCATCCTGAAATCCTCGAAAACTTGGGTAATCCCCCCATAGTCCATGTGGAGACGCCCATACCCGAGCCTTTGACCCCAGAACACTCCCTGTACCGCGACCATGTCCTCAACATCTACGACAGCATCGAGCCCATCAATCTCGACAAGCTGAAGTGCGACGTGCTCAACCAGCAGGCCACCGTGCAGATTGACAAGGCCGCAGCATTGAAGGTTTCGCTTCCACGGCTCATGGAAGAGCTTTTGAAGGAAATCGACACCAATCCTGACGGCTACATGGGCCAAATTGCCCCGTTTTTTGAAGAAAACTTGCGTTTGATGGTCAAGCACAATGTGGTGGACATTTTTTGGTCACGCTTGGCCGGCTCCAGCGTGTGGTTGAAGGATTATGGTGTCCATTTTGTCATTTCACGAATCATCTACACTCCAAAAGCTGTTCGCAACCAGCCAGTGTTTTCGGTGGTGTACGCCCAGCTCTACGACGAGAACTGGGAGGAGATCACTGATTCGCATTTGGTGGTTCCCTCCAACGAGGGCTCGTTCAACGTGATGAAGTTTCCGTCGTTCCTCCCCATTCCGTTCTTCCATGACGTCGACGACCCCAAGCTCCGCTACTACGGGCCCGAGGATGCCCACGTGTCGCTCGTCAAGAACAAGGCTGGCTACGAGGAGCCTCTCTTGGTGTACAACTCGTACCATAGAAAATTCACCCAAAATCCGAAATATGATCCTAACTCCAAGGCTGGCAGAAAGCAGGCAGGCACCTACCGGTCTATGTTTGTGTCGTGGCCGTTCCAGCTTCAGAAGGGTAAGGCCAACACGGATGGCGAGCCCAACAAGGCTTACGATGACAAACTCTACTCCAAGGCCATGGAGTTGCAGATCGCGAACCAGCCTCGCCAAAAGAAGCAAAAGAACTGGGTGCCTTTGGTGAGCCACTCAGAACGTGAGGAACATGGCTACGACCGCGACTTGTACTTTGTGTACAGATGGTCCAAATTCGAGACCTTGAAATGTGACATCAGTGAAGGCACTGGCTTGTGTTCGTCCGATTTCAAGTTGGATCCAAAATTGGACCCCAAGACCACAGTGGGACCCCTTCGTGGAGGTACCCAGATGGTTAATATCAACGAGCTCATCAAGACCCAAACCAAGGTCGACTTGGCTAGCATTATCCCCAAAGGAAGAGAAATCTGGGCTGGTTTTCCCAGAGCTCACTTGGATGACTGCGGCTGCGGAGACAGAATGTACAGGCCCAACTTGGTGGTGTTAGTCAAGGACTCGATCGAGGTCGACAGGGACGGGAACAAGGAGATAAAGTCCTTTTACAGAATCACCCACATCTCGTCATCGGTGTCGTTCGACATTCCTATCCTTAGCTGGGATATTGGCGAACCCAAAAAGTTGTGCTACATCAGCAATGTGCTCATTCCCAACGGAATAGCCACCTGGAAGGCCGAGGATTTGCACCAGGACGAATCTGGCTACTGGAAGGTCGACGACCAGATGACTTTGATGGTCTCGGTTGCTGACTTCACCGTCCATAACATCAACATACAGGGCCTCTTGGAGCAAATTTTGAACTTCAACAGCCCCACTCTTGTTTTGCATGCCGACAATACAGAACAAACTGACGAAGGACGCCGCGAGCTTGGCCTCTTGGACCCCAACAGATTCAGTGACGATGCCTACCGTGCTACAATGGGCTACAACGACGACAACGTACAATGTGCCATTGAAGGGTCCAAGAAATTCTGCAAGGTATACGGACAAACATACAAGAAAACCTTTAAAAACACAGCCAGTGATTTCGAGGAGTTCATGAATGAAAATTCCATTCATATGGATCCATTTCAAATAGACGAGTACCTTGTCGACTTGAAGAAAATGGAAAAAGGGGAACAATAAGACTACGTTTCAATATGTATTTAGTACAATCTTGTAATTAATGAGACAATAAGACTGAATTTCAGATGTAGCTAGGACTCGATTATAAATTATTAACAAGTATCAACTGTTCAATGGTGCTATGCTTATTTGCAACCCTTTCAGTCAACGAACCGAAGCTGGCTGGGATTCTTCCAGTCGGGGGTTCCAATTTTTTCAGATTTGCAGAACAACTCGACTACATCACTGGTGGCACAATCAATTCTGTTTTTGGCGTTCTCAACGAGCATATTCATGCTAGTGGTTGTGGTGAAGTCTGGGTCTGTCACGAACTTCTTTAGCTTGTATTTCACCATTCTGAGCTTGGGTACGATTTTCACAAAGGTGGGGGTCATGAACACCTGTGCCTTCTGGCCAGGTCCCACCGAACAGGTGACAGAGCCACTAGTGGAGGCAGTCAGTCCCCAACCGTGCTGGGCCTTATAGTCGTAAGCTATGCCGTATCTTCCGATTCCAAGCTTATGTACATTTTGGATAACGGGCTCTATGACAAGCGAGTCTTTCAAGGAATAAGAGAATGTAACTGAACCCGACCCCCCGTATTGCTGTGACTGGCAAGCACTAACGGGAATGACTCCCGGATAGGTCACTTCTCTCTCCAACGCGATGTCGTACTCCACCCAGTCCTGAACAGGTTTTCTTCCAAACCAGGAACGACGAGCTAGGGTGTCCAAGTCCTCAGGACTGTTCTCAGCACTCTCTGGTCTGGCTAAGAAAGTCTTTGTATCTTTCAAGTAGAATACGGTATCTGGATCTTGGGTGAGTTTGTCGTAGTTGAGCTCTATATCACGAATACTGTTCACCTCGTATGGTTTGGGTCTTGGTACATCGGAAGGAGTAGCAGAATAAGCAGGGACTGGAAGAACCAATAATAGTAAGATCAAATATGAAAGCATGAGAAGCAGTTAGGGAGCCACAATGAGTAGTGGAACGATCTGTCCTTTTATGGCAAACTACGCAGAACAAACTGGCTGCGAAAGTTTATGCTACACATGCTTGGGAATTTATGTACTGCCTCAAACAGACAGCAAAAAATCAAAAAGAAAGCTCCGATACCGGGAATCGAACCCGGATCTGCTCGGTGAGAGCGAACCGTGCTAGCCATTACACTATATCGGATGTTTGTTGAAAAAGAATATTTTCTACGCAACATCCCTACAAAAATGAGCGTCAATATTGGTATTCGCACGATTGCATATTGGATATTGGTTGATTTAGCGATTGTCATATACTTCCCATTAGCCAATAAAAACTACAGCAGGACGAAAAACGTCACTTTATACAATTGCTACTGGTATTTTTTCATTTGATTTTAAGGCATTGAAGAAACAAGACTCCTAAAATTGAAGAAATTGATTATTGATCAAAATAAATCTGTACATTTTAAGCAAGGATTTTACCAAGGTGAACCCTCATACTTTCCCAACACTTTTCGTACATTAGTGATGCTCAGTTGCGAATCAGAAATCGTCAATGGCATACTGGAGTTAAGATCTATTGCAATAGGTAGTCCGTAGATTATTATTCACTTCCCAAAAGCAAAAAAAGTAAGAGCTAATTTGGTGAAATTCATGTATAACGAATTACTGTGCATTTTCTAACCATAAAAGTTTTTAAATGCTGTTAGACAACATTAAAATTTCGTTCTTTGCTTCTCAATTGCGATATAATTGCTATTTTCCATTTTTCGCAACCGTAGTGCATCCTTCACCGATAGATGAACAGTACGTTTGACATACGTGCCATCTATTCGTTGGTAGTTAATACAGATAGTTGCATTATAAGAAAACAGTTCTTTTTTGGTGGGATGCTTTCCAGTTAGTGGCCTAGCTCTTTCAGTTCGAACACCAAGTATTCTATTTCTTTCCAAAAATTCATAAATTTTTTGAGAAACCAAACTAAAAAGTGTTGTTCCAATACATCGATTATGGAAAGTTGAATAAACGATATGAAACCACGAAAAAAATGATAGTCCTCCAAGGTGTTAGATAAAATGTGCTCTAGTTAGAGGGGCTGAAGTTGTAGCAACAATATTATTGGAAGAATCAATTTAGTCTATATTCCCGACCACTACAAGCGATTTACAGGAGTCGATATGTTATACCTTTATCTTATATATATGCAATGCTATATCTGTGTGTTAGCGAGGAGCCCATGATTCGTTTAAACAGCAATTATACATCTACTTGTTCTCATGTTGCTTTTCATCTGGAAATTTTGCTCGAAGGATCGGGTGTGATAGGGATCGCACCTGGGCTTGCAACCTTTGCATCCTCAGGGATAGCATCATCGCCATAGTCAAGATCCTCGTCGTCATATTCGTCGAGGTCCTGTTCATCGATATCATCCTCGTCTAGATCGTCGTCCTCGTAGTCATCTTCATAGTCATCGTCATCGGTGTAGTCGTCATCGTCATCTTCTTCACCGCCGGTGAAGTCACTTTCGTTGGTGATCAAACTGGAATCAGGGTCAGGAGTAGCCCACTTATCGTTGTTAAAATCACCACTGTTCAATGTATCTTTATGGGCAAGTGCATTATCAAAGGTGTGATCGTCGTCATCTTCTTCCTCATCCTCGCCATCATTCTTGCTCGAGCCAAACATCATGAAGTTCTTCAAAGGAGAGGTAAATGATGTCATGGAGACCGGACGTTCACCGCTGCTTGCACTTTTAGAGCGTCCTCTACCCTGTTCAATTATATCTCTAGCAAGTTGCAAATCGGAGGAATTTTCACTCTTGTTTTCAGAATTAAAAGACCTGAGAGACAATAAGCCTGGCGATGAAGGTGGTGACGCTCTGGGGCTACCTGCTGTTTCATTGGCATCCTCTTCATCACTCAAGTCACTGAAGTTAATAGGTTCTCTCCAGTAATTCACATCATTGTATTTCTCATCGATCTTTACGTCCTCAAACATACTTGATTGACCCAACCTAGGGGATCCAGCATAAGATCTAGGAGATCCAGGCGATCCAAGAGAATCAGGACCACTACGAATAGAGCCTTGATCGAAGTAGTCTCTATTCTGGCCATTATCTTCTTGATCCAAATCCTTTTTGTTAATGTACTCATTCAACTGATTATTATTCCAGTAGGTGTTGAGAGTAGAGACTTCCTTAATGGGTGGAAAGAAGTGGTCTACCAATTCACCAATGTGTAAATAGGAAGACTTGTAACCCGCCAACTCCAATAATTCCATATGGACTTCTCCGTTAGGGTTGATAGTGAAGATACGATGGCTGGGGATTTTGACAGATCTATAACTGATAGCATCAGTGATTCTATTACCGAAACCAGCGTAGAATGGTGTACGGTCGTCATCTTCTTTCGAGTCTGGCAAACTTTTGAAATACAAACTTTTAATGTCATTCAAACAGGCCATTTTGAACACTTCGGGCTTCTTTAACACGATTTCTCTTTTCAAGGCTGCCATAGTTCTATCAGGACTTAATATAACTGGTCCTTTGGGGAGTCTAGTGCCTCTATCTTGTGCAATTCCCTTCAAATATTGTCTCGTGGTATCTGCTTGACCTACTGACCTTGCTGTTAAGTAGATGATATTGTAACCATTGGCGTGGATATCTTGGAACAAGGTGGCCACCCCTGGGTGAGTCCAATCTCTTCCGATCAAATTGAGGACATGGCCCAAGGCATCCGATTTGGTGATAGTACCATCAATATCAGAGATAACTATGGGGGTGTGGGACTTCCACAAATATAAGTTCGACAACACTTGCGAGGTTCCTTCGCTGGACTTGAATTTAAGGGAGTTTTCACCGTACTTCAAGTTCATTTTTTGTAGTTGTTCTGAGGTTAATCTCAAAGTTTTGAAGTAGGTTTTATTGCTGGCATTTTCTGCTGATTCATATTCGTTCTTGGCCACGTTCTCTATGTTGTTGGCCACATCTTCGAGGCTCTGCAAGCCTTCTGTGCTCGACAAGTCGTCAACGAGGCTCAATTCGGTGCCATTTATCGAGAAGTTGGCGGGGTCTTTATTCAAGATCCTGACATTGCCATTTTCGTCCTTACTGATGATCTCGTCCCAGAGCTTGATCTCCTCATCTATGTTCTCAGCTCCGGCATCGCCGCTTTCCGACTCGCCGTTACGTTCGTGGTTGATGTTGTTCAACGCCTGTATCTCCTTGAAGAAGATCTTCTTGAAGAATTCGTCCGAGGTGTCGATGTTCTTCTGCGCATTGGGCTTGTAACCGTCCATGTCGAGGACCATGTCTCCGTTGATGTCGATTTTCGAGGGGATATTAAGTTTCTGAGTGATCTTGCGTGCCTTCTCGAACGCAAGCCTCTGAGTGTGCAACGGCACGGGAGACTCACCCTTGATGCTGTCGCCAGTGCCAGTTGGACTCAAGTTGATCCTGCTCTCCACGTCTGCGTTCAAGTCCAAAAGCTCTGGCTCCTTGGCGACGTCGTCTCCAGGGCCAGGAGTAGCTCTGGGCGAGCCGTCAGGCGAGCTGGCTGCTGAAGTGACGGGGGAGATCACTGGCGACGTCAAGACTGACAGCGAGAGGTCGTTGATGTTGTCAGTTTCAAACACAAAAAACGCCTCACCACCCTCACCCAACTTCATGGGCAAGTCAGTCTTGATGTCGTTGACGTAGAGATCGATTTTCTTCTGGGACGGCTTGAAGATCTGGAACTTGCCAAACCGAATATGCCATGGCGAGCAGTGGAGCGATCCGTCTGGCTGCTCGATGACGATGATGTCAATTGCTCCGGAGAGCGTGGCAGGGTTCAACGAGTTCCACTGGTTGTAGACGTAGCCACCGACTTTGCCAACGTACTGCATTGGATGTGATGAAGAAAGATGTCAGTTGCGCTGTGGTTATATGGGAGTGTATGTGGAGGAATGGATGTGCGCGGCATGTGACTAGCAGAGGGGCTAGAGGGTGAAGAGGAGGGGATGGGAGGAGTCTTTCTGGATTAGGTGGGATTCTAATTGGAATTAGATGGAATAGTTAATCAGACGGATATGTAATTAGAAGAGATATGTAATTAAAATGGGCCTAGTGGGAAGGGAACGGGATTCTGACCTGGTGCCTGGTGCGACTAGTGGTAAAAGGAGTATGAGGGGAGGAGAGGAAATTATAGAAATTCATGTTTGTGTCTGATCAGTGGCTCTCTTAAGCGAAATGGGCGAGGGCGAGAATAGCCTACTGTGAAATGGATGTTCAGTCTAGAGACTATTTTCTAGTTGCTACGCTTGCTAAAATTGAATTATCGTTTGAGACCACGATATTTTAGTCCGGCGAAACAACTTAGTATTATCAGAACCCACTACTTGACCTCTGAAATGGAAGGATATCAAGATGTCAGAAATTAATCTGTTTCCTTGAATTCCTAGAACAATTGCTTTCTGCTCACGGTTCAATTTACCGAAATAAGATCTTCGAATTGTTCGTATCGGAGTTTATATTTAGATTGTTGGTTCATATTTGCTGCGTAGAGGCAGTAAACACGCCAACGAATGAGCTTCCAGGATTAAGTGTTACCGAACTGGTGAGTATAAAATATAAAGTGAATAGAAATTACTAGCAACTGGTGGATTTAGCAACCACTCGATACTAACCACATCAATAGAACATCCTTTTAATGTTTATTCGACTTCAACCCAATGTAAAAAATCCTTGTTAGGTGCAGTCACTCACTTCATTGGCCCTGAAGATTGGAACCACTCAGGAATCCGTTTAAGACTAAATTTACATTTCTAGTAGCAACCTTTCTAAGACGTTGTAGCATAAAATCCAAAGTTAAGATGCGACTAATTTACTGCCTGTGAGGGCTGGATTCCGACCATGTCTTTGCTGGTGCTCCTAATTCCACATAGTTCGTGCAAATTTATTCGTAATTTATAGCTATGGCAGAACCAACTTTCCAGCTCGGAAATAGTGTATTATCCTGATATTAACCTTCTGGGTTCTGTATGATTTTACGTAGCTCTAGCTTGGATTATTGACAACAATTTCATGGGTCGAGGATGACAGGAGGTAAAGTCTTTGGGGTGTTCGCAAGACTATCTGCACCTTTCAACCGAGATGAAAGGAAGACAGTACTGTTAGTACTAGAACTCGTAGAGAGTTCTATGATCGCTGCCTGAAATAATTTTAAGTTTAAAGATACTAAAGAAATCATTTCGACATCTCCAGCTCATCCTACTATATCCCCAGCAAATGCTGTCAACACTCAGGCATCACCCCCTCGTTCTTTTCATAACGATAATAATAATTGTTATCCAGATATTGATCTAAGAATTATCTTGAAATTGAGTTGCAAGTATTTGAGATGATAATTTTGATAGACAATTATCACATTAAACTTGGGCACTATGGCTATTCCGTCCCCATTTCTACTGCTACTGATCCTACACTTGTCCTATCCTTCCCATTTATTCCTATACCTCAGTCTTGGGATCGTACCCACTGGCAATGTTGCACTGGTGCATCAACCGGCGCTCGTCCTTGCCGTTGTTGACACCCTTGAATTCACCAGTCACCGAGTGCCACACGCCTCGGTTGTAGAAGATCACCAAGTCGCCCTGCTTCCAGGCATGTGCCAACACATTCTGGGGCGAGATTGCGGGACGCATCAACTGGTGGGCCTTTTTACGCGCAGCCTCCAACTCCAACGTGGTGGTGTGGCCGTCCTTGGTTGTGTGCAACTTGTGCAAGCAGCACCCGTGCACTTGCAAGTGGTGCTCGTGGGTCACGGGGTTGGTCCACACCATGGGCAACTTCTTGACCTTGGAGGCTTCCCACTCGGGGAGCTTGTCGAACGGGATCTCCTTGCCCTCAGACACCATGGTGAGGCCGTCGGAGGTGGCTCCCGCGGGAGAAATCACAATGTAGGGGTGGGGTGCGTACTCCACCGTGGTGGCGAGCGCGAACGCCTTATCTTCTTCGCTCAAGTTGCGGAACGCCTGAGCACCACTGACGAAGCAGGTGGCACCCTGAGTCAACTCGAGCTTCTCGTCCGAGTCTTCATACACGATGTTCTGGGTCTGGGTGGCTGGCGGCACCTTGATGCCCAAGAGCGTGGTGACCAATGGTGGCGACAAGTCGTACAACGCGCTGTCGATGTGCCAGCGGTAAAAACGAGTTCTGTGGTCATGCTTGATCTGGGCGTCTGTGAGGGGAGTGTGGTGGAACGAGGTGTGTGACGGATGGGTCAACGAGATGAACTCGCCATTTTCGTTGCCTGGCTCGTTGGCTTCGAACGTGCCCTGGCCCAAGATCTGCACCTGGGGCTGGGACTTGACAGTAGTACCGTCCTTGCGCAACACTGACTGTTCGTGGCGGAACTCCTTGCCGTGGCCATAACCCGCCCCGCTGCTCTCCTTGGGCTGGGGGATCGAGGGGTCAAACCTTTTGGTCAACTCGTACTGCGATTTGGGGCTCAATTCCGCCTGGCCAGGAATCACCACCACCAAGTGCTTGTGCACTGATTCGTACAACGCGGTGAAATCGGAGTCGTTCAAGTTGGCAGGATCGTTGTTGGCGTAGGATGGCAATTGCACCGTGCACCCAAATGGGGTGTCTGACAAAGGCGTCACTGACAATGTTTCGGCAGCAGGCATTGTTGGCGTTGGAAGTGGGTGCAACCCCATCCTTATATAGTCTTATCAGTGGGGCGTGCGGATGCTTTCGTGCGGAGGCCCGCGGGGCCTCCGAGGCTCCACCGTGGGAGACCAGACGGGGCACACCGAGTTGATAAGAGGTGATGCGTTGAGGGTGGAAAGAAGGTGGGACGAGAGAGGCGTTAGAGAGTTCCCAGACTAGAATGCCGATTCAGCAGGCCTGTCAGAGTGTCCAATAGTGTCGTTGTTGGGAATGAAAAATCGAAGACGCCCTCGGAACTGGCAGTTCCGGCCGTTATCTTATCAGGGTCCAACTATTAGTGTCGCATTGTATTGTCTAATGGAATCTATAGGGCAGATTATAATTGAGATTAACACAAATAGGACTGGAATATTACAATCTTAGAATGTGAACTCGCTAGGCCTATTTTAATGATATGTTATTTTATCCACTAGGGTGTAACTGCTAGACCTGTTGAATTACTAGACGGAACATGATACACCTCGTGTTGGATTAAAAATCTATAATAGATCCCATTATTAACTTCATAAATTAAGGTTGTGTAGGGCTGGACCTCTTGTTGAATGTAATTGAATACAATACGCTTATTGTATGTTGCAATACCTGTAGAATAAGGTCCTAATTGAATAGTAATTTTAATAGTTTGAATAGCTGCGATAGACCCCCTTGAATTGGGACATTGTTGTATTTATTATTTTCACTGCTACAAAAGTAAAATATTGTATAAAAATTTTAATTGGTAAATAAATAAGATAACTTTACTATACAACTATAGACTGTACTGGATTTACGTTGAATCGACAGACTATTCAAAAAGGATACACTTACTATATTTCTTATAGGCCGCGAGCATCAATTCGTTTACTTTGATATTGAATCAAAGTATTCATCTGAAAGAATATTCATCTTCTTTCTGTGCCGAACATGGGCTCTGGTTACTTGTAAATTGCTCGTTTATCTTTCATCATGGATTTTAGTGCACAGTAGTCGTTTTGCTCTGATGGAGGTTTTCAACAAGTTATTTAATTTTCACTAAACCAGACTGTCAAGTATAGAAGCTAACCACCCTGCCTTTGGCAATTATCGATGAAAACTTACCTGACTACGGAAGTAATAAAACGAAAGCGTATGGCTAATTATAGTTTTCGGCACAAATTACATAGGGATTTTGGCCTGACTAATCGATAGAAGGTTGAAAGACTCAAATTACTGTAAAAATTTGGGTCAACAGGTTGAAGCCAGTAGCTCGTTTGCTGTTCCCTTGAATAGTATTTGCCAGGGCCATCCAAATATAGGTTCTCAATAGAGACAATGCGAGATTTGGACCAATAGCCATTACTAAGTTGAAGGGTAAGATGAACCCAAAGATACCATCTGTTCAGTAGTAGCAATAAATGTATTGAGGGGATATGGCTTAAACCTTGAACCAATCACTATCTGCTTACTAGTGACAAATTGAAGGTCTGATTATCAAGTATGGCCTTAAAAACCAACAATCTACTTACTAGTAAAAAAATGAATATGAGAGCTTAGAAACCAACTAACTACCTAATCTCTCACTATTCGAGAAATCTCGAATCCAACTTCCATCTCTGTAATTACCCCAGCCTTGTCCGCCTCTATAGAGGAACCGATCCGCGACATCTGGCGATGTCGCACTACTCTCCATTTCTTAACCAACATCGCGCGACACACTATCTCCACCAACACCATGGGCCACTATATCACGCTAGCAACCTGCAATTTGAACCAGTGGGCATTGGACTTTGAGGGCAACCGCGACAGGATTGTCGAGTCCATCAAGCAAGCCAAAGCTAAGGGCGCCACTCTTCGTGTGGGTCCAGAATTGGAAGTGTGTGGGTACGGATGCTTGGACCATTTCTCGGAAAATGACGTCTACGACCACAGCTGGGCCATCTACGCCGAGATCTTAGGCAACCCAGATACCCACGGTATTCTCCTTGACATTGGGATGCCAATCATCCACAAATCCATCAAGTACAACTGCAGAGTGATCTCGTACGATGGCACCATTCTTCTCATCAGACCCAAGTTGTACTTGGCCAACGACGGCAACTACCGCGAAATGCGCTACTTTACTCCCTGGAACCGTCCCAAGTACTGGGAGGAGCACCAATTGCCCAAAGACATCCAGAGGGTGTTTGGCCAGTCCAAGTGTACGTTTGGCGACTGTGTAATCGAGACCTTGGAGACCCGTTTGGGGTGCGAAACCTGTGAGGAGTTGTTCACTCCTCAGTCGCCTCACATCGACATGAGTCTTGATGGAGTAGAGATTTTCACGAACTCGTCTGGGTCTCACCATGAGCTTCGCAAATTGGACACCAGACTCAGTTTGATTACCGAGGCCACCAACAAATGTGGTGGGGTGTATCTTTACGCCAACCAGAAGGGTTGTGATGGAGACCGGTTGTACTACGATGGCTGTGCGTGCATCATCGTGAACGGTAAGATGGTTGCGCAAGGGTCTCAGTTCTCGCTTGCGGACGTCGAGGTGGTCACAGCCACCATCGATCTCGACGATGTCAGATCGTACCGCAACCAGAAGTCAGCCAACAACCAGGCAGTGCAACAGACGAAGATCTACAAGACCATTGAGACGAGCATTGAATTGTCTCCCAGCTCCAATTTGCTCAACTTTTCCATCAGACCCACCAAGCCAATTGCGGTTCGCATCCACAAGCCAGAGGAGGAAATTGCCTTGGGCCCTGCCTGCTGGTTGTGGGACTACTTGAGAAGATCCAAGTGTGGAGGATACTTCTTGCCTCTCAGTGGAGGTATTGACTCTTGTGCGACAGCTGTGATTATCCATCTGATGTGTCGTCTCGTCTTCAACTCCTTGGATGATCCGCAAGTGTTGCTGGATCTCAGATCGCTCTCCCACGACCCAGAATTCGTGCCCAAGTCTCCCCAGGATATCGCAGCCAAGTTCTTCTACACCTCTTTTATGGGCACGGAAAACTCCTCCAAGGAAACCAGGTCCAGAGCCAAGGAATTGGCCGCAGAAATTGGCTCCTACCACGTTGATATGAACATGGACTCATTGGTCACGGCTGTGGTCAATGTGTTCGAAGTAGCCACCGGAAAGAGACCCATTTTCAAGATCTTCGGAGGCACTCAGACTGAAAATTTGGCATTGCAAAACATTCAGGCCAGATTAAGAATGGTTTTGAGTTACTTGTTTGCTCAATTGTTACCATGGTCGAGAAACAAGAGCACTGGTGGCATGTTGGTGTTGGGAAGTGCCAACGTCGACGAGTGCTTGAGAGGCTATTTGACAAAGTACGATTGTTCATCAGCCGATGTTAACCCCATCGGAGGTATCTCGAAGACTGACTTGAAAAGATTCATTGCCTGGGCTGAAGTCAATTTCAAAATCCCGATTTTGAATGATTTCTTAACAGCCACCCCAACCGCAGAATTGGAACCAATCACTGAGAACTACGTCCAGAGTGACGAAATCGACATGGGAATGAGCTACGACGAGTTGTCTCAATTCGGAAGATTGAGAAAGGTTGACAAGTGTGGTCCTTACGCAATGTTTATTAAGTTATACCACGAGTGGTCGCAGCCTCCATTGAACTTGACCGCCGAACAGGTGGCAGAAAAGGTCAAGCGTTTCTGGTTTTTCTACGCTATTAACAGACACAAGATGACCACCATGACCCCTGCATACCATGCCGAACAATACTCGCCAGACGACAATAGGTTTGATTTGAGACCTTTTTTGATTAACCCCAGATTTCCTTTTGCCAGCAAAAAGATCGATGAAGTAGTGAAGTTGATTAACGAGAGACAGGAGGAGATCAACAGGAGTAACATGAGCGTGGATTAAGCAAGGATAGCACTTGTAACAAAAGAACCCAATAATTGACTATTATGACCAATGATTTAGTATGGAGTTCCAAGTCGACACGGAGTAGGTTCTGTAATTGTAATGGTAATAAATTGGCTTATTTTGACTCAACTTGTACCTTGGAATGAACTCCAATTGAAATTACCTAAAATAAAATTTTCTCATGCCATTTAATGGCCCTCCCAACAAATAGTCGTAGAAAAGAACAATCAGCCAGATTATTTATTGATTTGGCCACCCCACTTGGGCACAACACCCAAGTTGTGCCTCAAAAACTTGCCTGGATTCTCGTTCCTTCTCAAAAAGTCCAACACACAGATGCATACTTGTTTAGGAAGGTCTTCGTGCACAAAATGGCCCGACTTGTTGCTGTTGTTGAACACCACTAGTTGATATTTGCCCTGCATTTGTCCTATTATGAGATTCTTGTCCAAGGTCTCGTGGGTAGATAGAATCAACAACTTTGGACTCTTGAACTTAAGGAAGTTCTCGGTCAACGCATGGAACCACGAGTCCCAAAACGGCTGTGTCAACGACAAATCGGTTTTCCATGTCAAGTCCGGGTTTAACAAGTCTGGTATGCTCAAAAGAGCCGAGTCTTCGTTGAACAAGAGAAAATTCATATGCCACTCGATTGCATGGCTCAAGGACTTGAACTTGAACGGACGATTTGCAATGAACGTGGGCATGGCCACCAAAGACCTGACGGCAGTTTCTTCCACAATGTCAAGAAGGATCAACCCTTTCACCAACCGATGCTCGTAGGTATCATCGCTCAAATACTTGGACATTATAGCCCCACCCAACGAGTGACCTACGCAGTAGATCGAGCGCAGCTCGTTGGATGCTGGGAGGTGTCTAAGGACAAATTCGTCTACCACAGCACTGAGCTCTTTGGCCAACGAATCCAAGCCAAAGTCATCCAGTTTGGCTGAGTCTCCGTGCCCTCGAAGATCGTAGAGAAATATACCTACATCGTCCTCTGCTCGAGCAACCTCCTCGGCAAATTTGGCAAATGTAAGGGCTGAAGACCCTGCTCCGTGGAGGCACACGAAAATGGTGGAATGTGGGGTTTCTGGAGGTCTATAGTAGGTATTGATGGATGGTAAACCGTTGAAATGGTAAGTCTCGTGGACCGTGAAGAAGCTGGACTTGAAGGCCTGGTAGGCTTTGTGGATTTCGTCGTCTTCTGGGGTGGGAGAGGGCGAGGATGACTGGGAAGGGTTGTGGTGGGCCAAAGAAGCTATCGTGGCCTGGTCGTCAAGCAGCTCGTCTTCAGTCAATTCTGGTAAAGCTGAAGCCGCTCCCGGAACGCCAGTATGAGGGACAGGGCCCCGCTTCATGCGTCTCATGAACGCTTTGTGGAGGTCAGACATGGTGGGGATAAGAAAAGGCAGGTGGGTCGATATAGATCTGGACATCTTACCACACGTGACGTATCACATGATGCGATATCCATCAAAGCTCTCTTCCTGTCCTGGACCACCAACTATGGACTTGTCCTCCCATTTCCGCCACATGGCCACGGCCCTCTTCGTGGGCTACAAGGCCCTACTCATCAACGAGACTCCAGTGTCGTGTGTAATCCAAGACATGGCTTCCTCTGCCATCGTCAGCATCGGGTATAACTATACCAACATCTCGCTCAACGGCACCAAGCACGCGGAATTCATTGCCATTGCCAGGCTCATGGACCAGGACGTGGATTTTTCCAAGATGCGCTTGTATGTGACGGTGGAGCCGTGCATCATGTGTGCTTCTTTTCTTCGCCAGATCGGAATTGGAGAAGTGGTGTATGGATGTGGAAACGACCGTTTTGGAGGCAACGGCACGGTGTTATCGGTTCACCGGGATGAATTGGGCACGGATCCACCTTATCCCAGCTATGGAGGAGTCATGAGGACGGAAGCTATCCAGTTGTTGCGAAACTTCTATATCCAGGAGAACGAAAGTGCACCTGTTCCCAAGACCAAGAAGAATACTGAGATTGAAAGTAAATTGTACCCCGATAACTTTTTCAACTTGAGTGAGGACGAGTTTGTCACCATGTATGGCAAGGAACGGCTCGATGTGTTCACGGGAAAGGACAGGGAAATCACAGTGAAGCCAGGAAAAGGGTACAGTCTCCAACAATTCATCAATATCGACGAATTGCGTAAAGTTCCATTCATGGAAGAGGAAATGGGAACGGTGGACGAAAATCAGATCAATGAGTTCCTCAGTCTTTTCTATGACATCGGTGACGACGGACGAGTGGTGTACGAGAAGGCCATTGAGAAATACAACCCAAAGAAGCGGCGTCACGAGGAGTGACTGTGATGTCTTGGTCCGTGGAACAGGAGAAATAACGGCAAGCACAAGCACAACCAAAACCACAATCGTAAGTACACCTGTGCTTAATCCACATAACAATACAGACAAAAACATCACAGTCTCAAAGCACTATACACCAGAAATCCATAAATTAACAAGCATCCAAAATTACAGGGAAACTCATACCGTGACAGGAGATTAGGCTCGGATGGATCTGTGCGAGTTCTAAGGCTTTCAAAACTTGGCGGCTCATGCTTGTGCCAACGAGTCAATGTAAATAGCAGAGGCGGGTGCCATAGATATAGATCGACCAATAATACCACCACGTACGCCTACTACCAGCAATAGCATTTAATTGTCACAAAGAAAAATCTCTACTGGCCAGGATTTCAACCCGGCAAAGAATTAACCTCTACTGCAGTTCAGAATCTGTTCAGCTTGACAAAGAAAGACCGAGATATAAAACTCTAAGCAATAATCGCTTTAAATCAGTTGATCTTAAATTTAAACTGTAGTTCAGGATCCGTTCAATTTGAATCTGACATGATAGACTACTGAACTCCGACACGAATTAACAGGTATTCTTGGTTACCACTCGATTGGCACCCAGTCGTATCACACAGGCTCAGCAGCAACGAACAAACACGATGCTTGCATTCTGGTGTCTTCAAGCAACTAACGGTTCATCTAGAGAAAATATAGAACACTTCCCATTAGGACCGTAGAATAGCCTTAGCCTTCCTGCTCTCTCTCCTCCCTAACACACGTTGGCAACATTACCTCACCACTCAAACTGACCCAGTATCTCTGACTCAGTCTATACGAGCAGAGAGGCTCGTTCATCGTTCGGACTTGGCAGATGGACGCAAATGCAAAAGTCCGTTCTTGACACCTTCAGCTGTATGCATTACGACGTTGCATCGCGAGCGTCGTACTGTCGTTTAGCACCGTAGAGCGACCAGGAAAATCTGCCCAGTTTAGTGCGAGCAGCACTAGCGGCAGATCCAGCACTAAGCAGTGGATCCAATACCACCGATGTGAAAGATCGAGATCCAACGGAGTGCTCCTACCACTACCGTGTGCCAAAGTCAACCAACGTCAACCATCAATTCCATCGAATCTTCCTCCTCCTCGTCAGTTGCCTTCTCCCTCGCGCCACCACTAAGTGATCAATACTGGACCGTCGTCACTGGCACCACTGCGCCCTCGCGAGCTCCCGCCACGGCTCAGCACCGCCCGGTACGTGTGTCTTCACGAAAGCTGCTACAAGGCTGTCTCCATGGAATGCGAGACTGTAGTCCTTGTTCGTTCCTGACATTCTCCCTACTTGTTACTGGCTATACGAACGCGGAACGATCGTAAAAGGCTGCAAAAAACCAAATTGAACCGCGCACGCCGCAGTATCAGCTGATACCTCCACCACTGCCAGGACCCGGTATAAATAGTCCCACAGCCCAGCAGGCTGGAGTCCATTCCACCTCCCGACTCAATCCAATCAGCAGTATCCAGGCTGGACATTGTCTGAATTTTTACCAAACCGTACTTATTCAGAATGCTCGTGCTACTTTACATTCTCGTTGGAGCCTTTGTACTCAATCTCGCCTGGCAGTATTGCTACTCTTTCCGCAGAGACAGAGCTCCATTGATATTCTACTGGATCCCATGGCTCGGATCTGCAGTCGCCTATGGCCTCAGGCCCTACGAGTTCTTTGAGGAATGCAGGCAGATCCATGGCGACGTGTTCTCGTTCATGCTCCTCGGCAGAATCATGACAGTGTATCTCGGACCCAAAGGACACGAGTTTGTGTTCAATGCCAAACTCAACGACGTTTCGGCTGAGGAGGCCTACAGTCACCTTACCACGCCTGCATTTGGCAAGGGAGTGATCTATGACTGTCCCAATTCGCGTCTAGTCGAGCAGAAGAAGTTTGCCAAGTTCGCGTTGACCAAAAACTCGTTTGTCACATATGTGGATAAAATCAAGCTGGAAGTGGTGGACTACTTGAAGAGCTCCAAAAAGTACGACTTGCAGATCCTCAAGAGAGGAGTCACTAACGTGCTTGAATCACAGAGCGAAGTCACCATTCTCACTGCGTCGAGATGCCTCTTGGGAGAAGAAATGCGTTCCAAGCTTGACACTTCATTTGCCCAACTCTACACCGACTTGGATAAGGCCTTCGTGCCCATTAACTTCGTATTTCCTAACATCCCTTTGCCCCACAACAAGAAGAGAGACCACGCTCAACGGGCCATCTCTGGGGCTTATATGGACTTGATCAAGAGTAGAAGGGAATCCGGTGATATAGTAGCTGGAAGGGACCTAATCGACTCGTTGATGTTACATTCAACCTACAAGGATGGAGTGAAAATGACAGACCAAGAAATTGCTAACCTTTTGATAGGTATTCTTATGGGTGGCCAGCATACTTCTGCTACAACGTCAGCGTGGTTTTTGTTGCGGTTGGCCCAAAATCCTGCAATCCAGGATGAAATATACGAGCAGATGAAGACAGTCTTGGATGGTGACTTGGACAACTTGAGCTACGAAAATTTACAGAAAATGCCTTTGATCACCAACACCGTGAAAGAAACGTTGCGCATGCACCATCCACTTCACTCGACGTTCAGAAAGGTCAAAAACTCGCTTAAAGTCCCTGGCACCAACTACGTTGTTCCCAAGGGTCACTACGTACTCGTTAGTGTTGCATACGCTATGACCAACGAAAGATGGTTTTCAAATGCCAACAGGTTTGATCCCCATAGATGGGATGAAAAGAAAACAGAAGACTCAGACGAAACTGTTGACTATGGGTTCGGAAAGGTCTCCAAGGGAGTGGCCTCTCCATATTTGCCATTTGGTGGCGGTAGACACAGATGTATTGGTGAGCAGTTTGCACACCTTCAACTCGGGGTAATCTTGGCAACGATGGTGTGGAACCTCAGGTGGACACTAGAAGAGGGCAGAGGATTACCTAGATCCAGTTTCGATTCAATGGTGGTTTTGCCTGAGGCACACGGCGCTAACATAAGCTGGGAGAAGAGATCTACCTGTACGATATAAACTGAGGAAGAGGGCAGATGTACATAGAAGTGAGTAGGTGTTATTGTGCATAGGTAGGATAATTGCAACGATGTTATGTGGTCACAGTATTCGAATTCGCAGCCATCTGTTGGAAGTCATGGCGTAGATTTTCCATGCCAGCTAATGTGGCCTAACTAGAGAACTATGCACTGGAATCTAAATTTCAGCATTCCCCAAGGTTGCTCCGTTTGTCTATGGCTGGAAACGTTACCACATACAAGGCATGTATCCAAAAGGAAGACTAGTAGAAAAAGTATTTGAAATTAATTATTTGTACTCAATTGGCGGAAGGTTCCAAGGAGTGAAGTAATTGCATGACATCCTGAGCCTCTTGCGAGAGCTGCTCCGTTCCTAATTGGATTAATCGTTTCTTAGATAATGTTGAAATAATTGCCCTCCTTCCCTCATTGCTCTTCTACTATTACAAATGCAGCAATTTTGCACTTAGTTTATGATTACCACTCCAGGACATCTTTTGGGTTTAACTGAAAGATACTGTGAATGAACTCAAATAATGGCTATGAGCTAGAACGACGGCCACGTACTAATTGTAGTTCGAAACTAGCATTATCTCATTAATAGCAATAAGCACTTTCTACACAAGTAGTCAAATGAGCATTTTTCAGTCAGAGCCTAATTCATCGCTACTGTCTATACTACCAACTTGCTATCAATAGACTGATAAATCCTGCTCAATAATTCTTATCCGTTCCACACCCTCTCTCCGTATCTCGTACACCAGCAGGCTAACCACTCTACCCATCTCCACCATCTCAGCCCCAATACTTCTCAATTCCACTTCCTCATTCTGACTTCCTCATTCTCACATTCTCATTCTCATTCTCATTCTCACTTCCTCATTCTTCTTCACTCTCCTACACTGGCACTCGCACACCGCCGCGCCCCATCGCCAGATCTATCACTATTTACAACCAAACCATTCATTCCATACAAGTCCAGGAAGAGACTCACCATCGCCATCGCACTATACTGCCACTGCCAGCACATACATACTTCACTCGTCTCCATCCATACACCTGCCTCGACCTGCCACTGCCAGCCACACCGTGATCATGGACGATTCAGATGAAGAATACCTCAGTCCTTCTATGCCTCCATCCAGAGGGTCCACCGACTCGCCCAAGGGCGATGGTGTGTCGAGACGAACCAGATCCAGCGCCAACGGCGCCATCAGCGACCTCAAGGGGGCCAATGGGTATGCGTGGGAAGACGAGATCCAGAGATCGTGGGACATAGTCAAGAACGACGAGAATGGCGACAGGTCGTTGGAGTCGATCATCCAGAGCATGATCGAGGCCCGCAAGAAGAAGATCATGCGGAACCCGTCAACCCCGTTCCAAAGAGGCATTATTCGGACGTTGATCGTGGTGATTGATGGGTCCCTGGCCATGCTCGAAAAGGACCTCAGACCCACCAGATTCGCCATGACCCTCTCGTTGATCCAGGAGTTCATTGTGGAGTTCTTCGACCAGAATCCCATCTCGCAAATGGGGATATTGATGATGAGAAACGGGGTTTCCAACGTGATCAGTGAGGTTAGCGGGCTGCCCCAGTACCATATCGACAAAATCAGACAGTTGAAAGCCAGACAGCACAACAGATACGAGCCCAAGGGCGACCCCTCGTTGCAGAACTCGTTGGAAATGGCACGCTCCATGTTGATGTACAACTTTGGTGGGGGCCACTCCAACGACACCAAAAATTCCAAGGAGATCCTCCTCATTTTTGGGGCCTTGTTCACCAGTGACCCGGGCGATATACACAAGACCATCGACCACTTGGTGCGGGACGACATCAAGGTAAAGATCATCGGACTCTCGGCACAGGTGTCAATTTGTCAGGAGTTGGTCAACAGAACCAACAACGAACAGAAAAGCATTTCCTCCAAAAACTACGGTGTCATCATGCACGAGACCCATTTCAGGGAACTTTTGATGGACTGTGTGGTGCCGTTGCCCATTTCTGAAAAGGACAAGGCCGAGCAGAATGAGAAGAAGAACGGGGTGCCTTTGATCAAAATGGGTTTCCCATCCAAGATCCAGCCCAAGTTCACAGTGTCCATCAACAACCCCAACTTCAACATCGACTTCCCCCAATTGAGTGCCTCCCATCCCACTCAGGGTTCCGAGGACTCCAAGCAAGTGGTCGAGGTCTCAACTGGAGAACTTGGGAGCGACATGAACCCGAACAATGTTATTGGGTACCAATGCCCGCAATGCAAAAACAAAGTAAGTAATTTACCCACAGTTTGTCCTGTTTGTGGGTTGATGTTGATTCTTTCCACCCACTTGGCCAGGTCGTACCATCATTTGGTGCCGTTGGCCCCATTCACTGAAGTTCCAGTCAGCTCCAGCTATACCAGCCAGTATTGCTACGGATGTCTCTTGATGTTCCCAAAGGGTGTTTCGGTAAAATCGAAGGCGTCCTTGGAGTCCATGACCAGTTCCCGGTACAGATGTATGAAGTGCTCCAACGATTTTTGCATTGATTGCGATGTCTTCGTTCATGAAGCATTGCACAACTGTCCAGGATGTGAGAACAATTGAAACCATTGCAAATCAATCTAGGAAAACTATTCTGGTAATAAAATCAAAGCTATGAAATGGGCTCTAAAGCTTGCAAGAGGATGATTTGAGACTAAACCTTTTGGATGGGTGTAGCAATTTCACAACCCTACCTAATCAGATATGAACTGACATCAACACACATCGGAATCTCAGTTGGCACATCAAAATTGTATCTACATCCCAAAATGTTAGCTTTTTAATGTACAATATATTAATAGACTTCATAATATACAAATAGTCAAGTGCTTGCCAGCAACTCTTGATGGGTTATTGCTGTCCCCATGAACTTCTTCCTCCTTTATTTCCCCAACTAGAGTTTCCTCCGCTGGATCCCCAAGTGGAGTTGCCTCCATTATTGTTTCCCCAGGACGAGTTGCCTCCATTATTATTTCCCCACGAAGAGTTGCCTCCATTATTATTACCCCACGTCGAGTTACCTCCAGCACCACCTTTGCTACCCCAAGTGGAGTTTCCGCCATTGCCACCGCTTCCACCCCAAGTAGAGTTACCTCCATTTTGGTTCCAGCTAGAAGATCCTCCAGATCCTCCCCATGTGGATGCTCCTCCTGCTCCTGGAGTCTTTCCACCGTTGTAGGCAGGAGTTTTACCACCACCCCAGGCGGTTGCACCACCCCAGGATGAAGCACCTCCTGCATTACCCCAAGACGAAGACCCACCACCGCCAACAGATGGGGTAGCGCCACCGTTCCAGGAAGATCTTCCCCCAGAACTGAATGCAGGGGCTGAAGGCTTGTTGAACTGAGGAGCATCATTGGATGCTGCTCCAATGAATCTCAAGTATGGGATAGCTTCTCCACGGATCAAAACATTCAAACTGTTCTTATTCACCTTAATCTTCTTACTCTTGGTGTGTAACTCGATTCTAGCATTAATATCATCTGTTTCCACAACCTTACCCTTCAAACCCTTGTAACTACCACTCGTGACAGCAACATCCTTGTTAAGAAGCTTGTCACGTCCTCCAACTCTGGTTTTCAAACCTGCAGTAGCAGCGCCTGGGTTTGGGAGCTTCAAGTTAGGATTCATACGACTCAAGTCTGGGCCCAAACTCTTGGATACCATGGAATCTTTGGTGGTGATGGTACTAACATCCATACGGTTGGTGACAAAAATACCTAAGTTTTCCACCACTTCATTGGACTTAATGAACAAGGAGTTCTTGTAGATGTGTAAAATGACACCTTCTTTCTTTTTGTCTCCCAAAGCTTCCCTGACGGTATCACCCACCTTGACAGTGAAACCATTTCTATCTGTGGCAACTTGTTCACGGCGACTTAATTGCAATTTGGATGCAATACCTGAAGGTTTCATAGGCAAAATTCTACCATCTGAGGTAAGAACTTCGAAAATACCCTTTTCTGCCTTCACAATAACACCGACAGATGAGGCATTCAATTCAACCAAATCCTTAATGTCATATTTACTGTTCATTGTGTCGATATTCAGGGAAGAATCAGTGGCTTTAACCAAGTAGTTTGCGAAAACTCTCACATCTTCTCTGGTTTGGTCACTAACTAAGACCACGGAATCACCATCAATCTTGATAACCAAACCTGTTTCATCGAAATGTTTACCCTCGACAATTCTAACGTGATCACCCTCGTTGAAAATCTTCCTCAAATCATTGGCTGGAACTGTCAACTTTTGATTTACGAACTTTGGATCACCACTCCATGTAACCGAGATAGTAATTTCATTCAATGAGGCTTCAACAACCAAACCAACGGTCTTTGCTTGTTCACCACGACGAATCTCAACCTTGTCACCTGGCTGGAATGCAGTTGATTGCTTTCCATCGGACTTGTTTTTGCTCTTTAATGATGCAGCAATAGCAGCTAAGTCCAACCCATCTTCTTCACTGTTACCCGCTTGGAATTTATCGAGTTCTTCTAATGAAGGATGGACATCTTTAGTTTGGATAAATTGTAATTTGAAATCTTTGAAGAGAAAGCCGTCATTGTATTCTTCACCTCTGTAAACAAAACTACGAGGTCCTCTTCCTGGTTGCAAGAATTCACCATCATACATTCTGGCTTCTTGTTCGTTGAACAATCTTGGAAGTGGTCTAACCTTCAGCTTTATTTTCTTTCCATCTTTATCAATCTCGTCATTTCTTCCATAGTCTAGTCTTGGGACCAACTTACAACGGACATCCAAACCATTTTCTGACAAGTTATCCACAATTGCGAGATCATTTTTGTACTTTCCTCTGGTGATTCTAATGTAAATTCCAGGAACAATTTCGACATCAGAAGACTTGACTTGCTTCAACAAATCTGGATATTCCTTGACTGGAACCAAGAGTTTGTTTCTGGCGAAGATGTTAACCATTCCGACCAATGCACTATCAATAGCATCGGGTCTCTTTGCTTCAATATAGATGTAACCCTTGAATGCATCTCTTTGGAAAACAGTCAAGATATCTAACGGACGGTTCAGTCTATCCAAAGTTCTCTTTTTCTCATACAATTTACGCACCAATTCCTTTTCACGGCCAGGGGTACATCTGATAGCATAAATGGAAGGATCGTTGATAGAAGGCATCAATAACTTTTGGGATACAGTTCCACTGGTAGCACTATCACCTCTGTAGACGGTGTGGGTCTTTCTGTATCTTTGCTTTAAGGTCTCTGCTAACTTTTCAGCATTCTGATCTTCGGCTTCCTGACGACGACGATCGTACTGTCTGTGCAATCTATCGTCCTGGTTGTCTCCATCATTGCCTTCGGCATTATCACGATCATCAGAAATGAACTGTTCCCTCAAGAGTTCGGCCTCTTCATCGTCTTCGTCCAACTCGTCTTCTTCTTCGTCATCGACTTCTGCTTCGATATCAACGAACTGGTTGGCAGCTCTTCTTCTCTTTCTCTTCTTGTTGGTGATATCATCATCCTCGTCTTCTTCTTCCTCCTCCTCATCATCATCCTCGTCTCCTCCCTCGCCTTGCTCTTCTGTATCACGCAGACGCTTAAGATTCTGCTTGTCCTCTTCTTGTTGTGCAGCCTCCTCATTCACGGAGTTTTCGAGGGCATCGTCATCAAACTCGTTTTGGTCTCTGTCCACTACGTCATAAGATTCGTCATCAGCCTTGACGTGTGTTAATTGGTCAGGATCAGACATCGTAGATAACGTCTTCTTGTGTGATTGACTTGTTGTGTGGGTCACTGATGGAGGATTTTTCCAATGGTGAACCTGCACCTTGGAGTGATTGCAGGTTATGTGTGCGGGTTAGAAAAAGTGCGGGTTGCCCCCGATTCTCATATGGGAAGCATACTTAGGCAGAGATACTGAAGCTTGGGAATTTCCGTAGCCATTATTGGGCTAGTTGGGTATCTGCTTGCATGAAGAATTCAGGAAGATTTACTTGCACGAGCCGCGTAATCATGGTAAGTGGGGATTTGGACTAATGCATTAAAAAGAATAAATTGACATTAGTATTTTGTTTTATTCATGATCGTTTTATTCAATACTAAGATCGTTATCCTCACTTGGATGTTCATTTTGCACTAATTTGTTTAATATTACGGTTTAACTGGTTTTTTTTATAGACTACAGGTGTTTTATGTTAGTAAATTACTGTAGAATCTCTAGAAGCCCTATGAGCCATTGCATTTTTATCATATTTCTGGGGAACCCAACAACTATACTCAAATCAATAATATCTAGGTTGATAAATACAGACAGATTATATTTAGATACTACTTTTGCGTAAATGGGAGTTGTTTTCTCTACCTGTTCGTATTATTTTGAGGTTCATCATATTCTTCACATAAGCTATCTGCAATTTATTCTTCAACTATCCTCCACCAAAATATGGGTCAAGTACCCGAGAGATTTACGCACGGCAGCAATGTGCCAGGGAATCATTCCTTCGACCTCGAACTTCAACTTACCGAGCTCAACTTCTCTCTTGAGATCCTCTTTCAAATCATACATGTTGATGTTCCCATCGTAGTCCCTCAAACCGAGAATATCATTTAACACAATAAGTTTGTTGTAATGACCCAAGATTAACTTCATCAAAACTTCCAAATCCCAATAATTCGAGCAACTGAGAAGGTTCACTTCGAATATGAGGTACGATGATCGAGATTTGTCCGCAGAGTCTACCACAGAGTTGGTGAGTCTTTTGAATAAGTATCCGTTTTTCATTCCTAGTCTCGCAGGCGAATTGAACGATGGCAAGGGTACCTTAGGTATGATACCCATCATGTCGGAGTCCAAGTCATGAAGTATAGACTGGGGAAGACTAGCTCCTTCGTTTGAATTACCCTCGGCCCCTGCGCCACTGTTGTTGGTCGAGCCTGGCCCGAAGTCTCCTGGAGACAAGAAGTTGGAAGGCACGTTCAAGAACTGTTGAGGGGAATGAAAGTTGAGTCCGAGTGATGGAGAAGTCATCAATGGTGAAGAATTGAATCCAACGTTGTTACTATCCTTCTCAAATGAATTCACAGACGCCTGGAGGTTGCTTGATGCAGCGAAGCTACCGAGTCCTGAGATACTGGAACTGAGATTTCTGGAATTCGAGATATCTGAATTTGGCAAATCATCACAGAATAGCAACTTTGTCGAATCGTTGACCGAAAGCACGATCAATGAAACATCCTTGTGTTTAATACTCAATCGCTTCCAATGAATCAATTCGTCGTCAGGAATGACGTTGTTTACTCGAGTTAAAACGAGAAACTTCTTTCCACTTGGATTTCCACCTGTTCCCATTCCTCCTCCACTAGATCGTCCCATTTCATCGTTTAGTTTTTTGAAACATTCACAGGAGATGGACCAGATATCGTCGCTGATCGCCCCCAAGTCATGAATACTTCTTTTTGCATTCTGCCCACAGTACCATGATTTGCTGTGTGTAACCACACCCAATGGGTCCGACCAAGCTGCCGAAATCCAATTCTTGTCAATTGACCTCTCATATGCTAAATGTAAGAAGATGTCATCTTTGAAGTTATTATCTTTCAAATTTGTATTTAAAAACTTGAAATGGATTTTTGTTGGAGGTTCCTGGACCAATTGTGTATAGAGACTAGTATCAGAAACTTTTCCTTGCCCATTAGTGTGGTTTGCTACCAAGCCATTCTGAGTACCATTGGCTGGCCCCCTATTGTTGCTCGAACAGGTAGGACATTGATTATACAAATTTAAAGATAACTTTGATAACTTGTAGTTGGAGATAATCCTCATTTGGTTTCTTTGGTAAGGGCGTTGCTTGACGATGTAATTTCCGGGAATAATCTTTGTGAAAATCCTAACTAATGGAAGCTGGTGATGTGTCAAGAAGATCCTAAAATTCCTGAAGATCTTCGATATTTGCAACAACGAATTGAATTTCTCATTAAAATTGGCAAAAAGTATGCACAAGGGACGGTCAAATTCGAAATTATTGGTCTTATTGATTAAATCCAACTTGATAAGTTCCACCAAGGAGTTTAATCTATTATTAATATACTTGTATGTGTCATTGTATGCATCATCTTCATTGTGTGACATGAGAAGTTGGCCATCAATAATACTCTCCAAATCTGGCCTGGATTCAACTGATGCGAGATTGATCTTTGAAATGTTCCCTAGGTTATTCTCATTATAACTGTTGCACAACAAGTCGAGAAATTCGCCATTGAATGATGATCCTCTACCATTGTCTTCACTGATGAGCAATATCTGAAAATTCTTGGGTGATTTTAAAGGGCTGAAGTTGAGGTATTTCCAGAAATTGAAACCGATCGTGTTGAGGTTAACTATGTTTTCATTTTTCATTACTCTTGACTTGATTACGGGTAACTTGAAATAATGATCTTCCTCGTTGATCTTTTGTGTATCTTTAATTTGACTCATAATCGACATGTACTTGTTTGCATTTTCAGTATTCAGCTCTTGTGTGTCAATACTGTTCCATTCCAAGGTCTTGAGCTTAATAGGCAATGAATTGGGGTTCAAAATGTCCTCATCGTTGGTTATATCGTCCAAGAAGTTCAATTGTGAGTCAATATCTAGATTTCCTTCCTGTGCTTTCGGATCAGCAAGAAATTCTGCTAGCTTCACTTGATACGAGTTTGGAAAAATGGCCTTAAAACTTTCATTGAACGAAGCAGGAGGCAACTTATAATCAATGGGCTCATGGCATGCATCATTGAGCTTCTTGAGCTTATCGTTATAATAGCCCATTTGGGGGCCCTTTGAATTCAATCCCAAGTCATAGATCAAATTTGGGCCAATGCATTCAAGGAATATGTCGAGGTGAGTCACTGTAATTATCATTTCATTATTCTGAGTGAGCTCCAAATCATTATCAGGGTCATCGTCCACATTAATTGTGAACAGCGGGATAAGACGATCACTTATCAAGTTGTTCAATAAGAATGTGTTTGGAATCGTTGAAACATTAATATTACGCAAAATAAGAGGTAAGTAATTGGAAGCTTCACCTATTTTGATATCTTCAGCTTTTCCGCCCCATTGATTTGGTGTATGACTCGGTGTTGGGGTATTCTGAGCTTGATTGGAAGGAGTGCTCTGGTTCTGTGATGGTGTCTGGTTCGGATGTTGAGGACTATGGTCGATTGGTGACATGCTGTTAGGAAGATCTCCAGTATAAAATGGCGAGTCTGGCTTGAGTGGAGGAATCTTCATGAACAGGTTTGAGCTTGGTGATCCAAAGGATGCAGTAACTTGATTACTTATCATGGATTTGTCGTTCAATCCATAATTGTTTGAGTTTAAATGATTTTCGTGAATTGCAGTTCCGTTCGACACTCCAGCTACCCCAATACCTGCACCATTTGGATGGAAGACATCCTCGGTGGTATTTAATTTGAGGGGTGGCGAAATTCCAATTTTGTCAACCATTTCATCGTCAGCATCACTTTCCTCACTTGTTTCTGAAGCTCCACTTTCTTCATCCTCATCATCATCGAACGTAGGATTGTTCAAGGGATTATATGCCTTGTTCTGTAATCTTTCCCCTTCAATAAAGGCCTCTCTACTAAATGGAGGTTCGAATCCACTAACACTGGTAGCTCTCATGTTTCTCCTCTTTTTCTCCATATCAGGATCAGCTGAAGATTCCTTATCAACGTAAAATTTACCACCCTTGCCGTACTTTGTATCAATGTTGCTCTTAATTATTGGGTTGAAGATAATAGGCGAGAAAACGGACTTCTGAGTGGGTTTTTCATCCTGGAGTTCGGGGTATCCCGAGTTAAAAGTTGGAGCTGAACTAAAAGCGGGACCCGAATTGAAAGCCGGGCCAGATCCTGGACCTGCAGATTGTGAACCGAAGTTAGTGCTTTGGGGGATCACTGGAGTGGGCATGATTGGTAGAGGAGCACCAGGATCATTGTAATCAGGTGTCAGAAGTTTCTTGATCATTTGGTCTTTAGGAATATCAATGAATGTAGGTTTCTCAAAACATTTGGGAAGTTGCGTTTTAACCGAACTATTGTCGAAATCGCCCTTTGCTTCATTGACGGAAGATGGTTCATTGTGCTCTTCGTATCCAATATCGTCACCAAATAAATTGTCAATTCTTCCTGCTTCTTCGTCTTCTTCTTTTTCTTTGGGACCTATTTCTTCGCTAGACATAACTGTGTCCACGTCGTCGTGCTTCTTATCATGGTCACCGTCTTCGACTGGGTCATCTTTTGATTTTTCTTGTTCCTTATTTGGCAGATTAGCCTTTTGTGCTTCTTCGGGCTCTAACACCTCAATATCGCTTCCGTCATCGCCAAACAAGTCGTCTATCTCCATGTCATCCTGGTTACCTTGTGGTTCGTTATCAATTTTCTTTGATGGATCAGTTTCTGCAGGAAATGCCTGGAATGATTGATCGTCTTTACCAAAAAATTCATTTGGTGTTTGCTGAAGGCCAAATATATCACTGTTTGCTGGAGTCGTTATGTCATTGTGCTCAATCGAATTTAAATCTTTAGATTGCTCTACGTGACCAGGCCCAGTTGGTCCTGTAGAACCACCACCGTTACCAGACGAGTTGACACTGAAGATACTAAAGGGTGCAGGACCTGCTTGCTGCAAATTATTGTTGTTGTTTAGATTATTCTGATGATTAGTGATATTGAAGTCAATGAAGTCTGATATCAATGACAATGGGTTGGTGTTTGACGAATCTGTTGAATCCTCAAAATCCTCGTCTGTGGATTCATACTTCCCAAACTGAAGTAAACATAAGTTCCATGGCCAGAGAATGAACTTCTTGTTGTCGACAGAATGGATGAATTTGCATATTGACGAAGTTTGGTTATTAAGATGCTTGAGATTGGGGATTAATTTTACCCATATAATCTCTTGCTTCATCTCGAAATAGTCAACTCCGGTGCTGAGTTTTATCAAGGTTAATAAATTCTCGTTGTCTATCGTTTTCTTGATGAAATTTTTATGAAAGTTGACCGTGTCGAACAAATGGCATCGGATTCCGCTTGGAATGAGATATATGACAAAGTGTAGGTCTGTTTGTGCCGGGATTTGTGAGTCTATTTCATTTTCGATGGCCAAGACACTGGAACTAAAGAGTGACAACTGCTGTTTAACCACCACCGACACCAACAAATCACCATTGGACAAGAGGATGGAGTCGAGGTAGAGGATGGAGTGCATTCCGTCTGAGCTTTTGCCGTTAATGAGAACACAGTAGTTGCCAAAGAGTTGGATTAGTCCGTGCAACGAAAGGTTATATAACACCATCTTCTTCACCGCCTTCAAGAAGCTTAGGTTGGCCAACGACAAGTTCTCGTCAAGAGACGCTGGGGCGCCGGGCGACGGCTTGGGCGGATTCGACAACACATCCACGTTGACGAGGTTGGTGTGTTTCAACTGGAGCGTGGGGTACTCTTTGGAGGAGTCGAACACGTTGGAGTCGAAATTGGCCTCCACGCCCTTGACGAGCTCAGGCAAGTCGGCGCTGGCTGTCTGGTTGCCGAACGTAAAGTGGTAGAGGCACTTGTTGTAATAGGTTATGAAGATCTTGGGATGGTTGTGCCTGATGAGGAGCTCCAATTCGAGGAGCGACTGGTCGTTTCCATTGGAAGTGTAGATGGAGTAGTTGATGGAATTGATGTGTGCTAGTTTGTAGTAGTGGGTGGATATGTTGGAAGGGCTTGCTTCGAACATTGTGGATCGGAGCTGGTGTACAGCGTGGATCTAGGGTCTAGAATGGGGAGTTTGGGGTCACAAACAACGGGTACTGGGCGGGAGTCTGGCAGCTGGTCAAGCGGTTGCTGGCGGAGATGCGGGGGTCCCTTGTGGCATATAATGGAGTGGTGGCACTGGGATTGATGGATCAGTGTGGAGGAGATGGCTTCGGGTTGAGTGGAGGTCGCACAGAGGGAGTGCAGCCGCCAACAGGCGAGTGCGGGTTGGCGAGAAATAGGTGCCCATCAGGAGAGGAAGTTGGGAGATGGAGGGTGCAGAGAGGGGGCAGAGATCGGGCAAAGATGGGATAGAAATGGCTTAGATTGCGCAGGGTAGGTCTTGTGGTATTTAGGTGTAGAGTGTAGAGGTGGTGGAATTTTCCCCAACATTTACGGGGTAGTTTGAGGGTCTCTATGGTGGTTACTGGGAATGTGAGTGAGTGAATCCTACAAGTCTCCTGATATGCATCGCAATGGAGAAAATAATTCTCCTAGGATATGTCCTTTGTAGGACTCTCCTGGGAGCAATGGAATGAAAGTTGAAATATTTGACGTATTTTGCAGGTCTCTATGTATTTGCCATGGTGGTGAAAAACTAAAAAAAATTAAAATTCTGTTAAAAATGTCATTCTGCTAAACCAAGCCAGAATCAGCTTGGAGTACAACTATCTCCTACATTATTCGCCCTTCGATACCTGTTTGCATGTTATCTGCTAGGAAATACTAAATCTACGCTATCAAGCGGCTTGAACTTCAATTGGCACTCCAGTTAACCTGGTACTTTTTCCAGGTGGGATTGCTCCAGCCCTTCTAGGAGCTCCGCAGTTTCTACGTGTTTAAATTATACTGGATACTTTTGTCTGGCAAAATTACGGGGGCTCATGGTGCATTCTCCGTACTTTTGTAACCGAATCCCATCAATGAGAAAATGCAACCTTAGTAGTTTTCTAGACTTTTGTCAATATATAGCGGAGACTCCCACCAGTACACGACAGGCCAGTAGGCACCAAAAATCAAAACGATGCCATTTTTGGCTTACTCAAGTACACATTAATACAACAGGAACACCCATCCAAAATAGGTTTGGAAATGTTTCTTTGCACCTTTTTCCACCGGCTCAATCTTCATAACGACACCCGATAACTACAATTGCACGTGGAGCGACACAAATACTGGTATGGTGCTAGTGGGTTCTGGGTTGTGGAAGCAATCGAAAACAGTACGTTAACTCGCAGGGAAGAAGCTTCAGTGCTAGTTGTCCAGAATGCACGCTTTTTAACGGCTCTCGTTGTCCATCCAAGTGTCTACATTGCAAAATTTTAGTATTGCAAAACAACTATTCTCCTATATCTTTTTTACAATTTTGTGGAGAGCAAAATCGCATTGAATAAGACGATTGCGCTTGCTGCAAGGAGGCACCAGAAATTGGTAACATGGGTGCGGAAGTTGGCCTATAATCACGAAGAGAATAATTCCCTTCAGATTTGAAATGGGAGGATTTTCCGTGAACCCGGATGAAAAATAATTTGGAGAGTCAGAGTGTGGGTTGAAAATGGAAAATGAAATAGATTGCAACGATGGCATGTCTAACTCCCACCGAAAGGTCAAGCAAATCCATGCCATCCGGCACAATCCGAGGCCCAGCGATGGTCCGGCCCGTTGAGGGGCAGATCTAGGCCGAAGCAGATCATTGCTAGCCCATCTAGCCGAACTTCGGTTTGTAAGCGGATATTCAGATGGTAGCTCACTAGCGGCTGGCGGTCGCGGCAACAGCACAATAGGCTTACAAATGAACCAAAGCCCGTACCGCGGCTGCATTTGTGGGGCCAGAAGTTCCAGTGCAGGCAGAGCCACGAGAGGCAAGTCAAAACTGCAGCGAAGTCAGCACCGCACAGAAATCAGCACCGTAGCGAAGTCACAGTGCAGTTCAGCACCGCCAGCACCACCAGTCCAGCTGGCACTCCACCATAGGACGTTATATCCCTGCTTAACTCCACCACCACCAGACCCCGCCAGCCGCACCGTGGCACCAACTCCGTGCCAGCAATAGCCCCGGCTACATTTTGGTGGGGCACTCCCCGCAATCGTCCTAAATCCGCAGCGAGCTCCCGCTATATAATCCTGGCGCTCCCACAATCCGTGCAGCCATTGATTACCCATCGACCACCCATTGACCACCCATTGACCATCATGTCCCACTACGGCTTTGTCAAGATCTCCAGAGACGTGGCCCAGGCCATCCCCAACCCTAAGGCCCCTACCGCACAGACCACTACCGAGCTTCCCCAGACTCCGCTCGCTAGCTTTGTCCACAAGTACGCCCAGCAAAAGCTTCCAGCACCAGTTTTCAACCACTCGTTGAGGGTGTACTTGTACTCGCTCGCCATCATCAAGGACCAATTCCCTGAATGGAACCTCGACACCGAGGTCATCTACGTCACCAGCTTGCTCCACGACATCGGAACCACCGACGAGAACATGAACGCCACCAAGATGTCGTTCGAAACCTACGGTGGAATCATTTCGCGCGACTTGGTGTTGAAGGAGACTGGCGACAAGGACTACGCGGACGCAGTGGCAGAGGCCATTGTCAGACACCAGGACCTTGGTGAGAGCGGGTTCATCACCACCTTGGGGTTGATCTTGCAGATCGCCACCATTCTCGACAACGTGGGGTTGAACAGCCACTTGATCCACCCCGACACCTTGGATGCTGTCAACAAGAAGTTCTCCCGTGAGGGCTGGTTGAACTGCTTTGCTGGCGCCATCGACAGGGAAAACCGCGAAAAGCCATGGGGCCACACCAGTGCCTTGGGCGCGGAAGACTTCAGAAGAGGCGTTTTGGGCAACAAGTTGAAGTACGAGAAGCTCTAGTAGCGGAATCATATGACCGCGTCCGTCGCAATGTAAGCCAAAGGGGTAGCCAGACTATCCCATTTTGAACCAGAGATATATTTATGCACAATATATTATAATATCAGGTACATACTTGCGAGACCGTAGTTGATCATTTGTACGCTGAATGGCAGTAAGATGTTCGTTGAGTAGCAGGAGACCGCTTGCCTGGAATACACATTTGGCGATTTTCCAGCATGCTAGAGCCCCAGACTCCAGTGGTGGTACCCATACCTGCTTACGTAAGCACTGGCCGACATTTTCCGTTGATGCAAATTGCCTACACGAGCGACACACCACCTCCTTCCACTCCATACTACACACCAGCATGTCTGACTTGCAAAAGACCCGTAAGTACACCCGAACAGCCATCCCACCCGCACCAAATACTAACTGATGGACCCTTCTGGCCCCAGGCTTGCCTCTGGAGCCTCGGTCCCCACAGCCATATTGAAAGCATCCGATCTTCCTGAAGAAATACAAACCAAAGTGTTTGAATTGTCGTTGCAGGCCACCACATACAAAGTCGAGAAGGACATTGCCACCTTCCTCAAGAAGGAATTGGACCAGTTGTACGGCCCTACCTGGCATGTTATCGTGGGCAAGAGCTTTGGCAGCTATGTCACCCACGAACAGGGATACTTCATTTACTTCTATATTGGAGAATTGGCATTTTTAATCTTCAAGAGTGGTTAACGGTTTATGAATATATGATTGTGATACGTAGTGCTCGTAGGCCCTGGGCAGTCTAGACAGCGTAAGATCAAGTGCGTGATTACAAAGTATCGAGAGACTAGAGTATGGAGAAAGATGACCAGCTGGGTCTGGAAATCTCGTCGGCTGGAAGAATCTGACACCATCGTCACTATGGCTACTTTCAGTAGTTTGTGTACTTATTAAATAGGATGCTATCTAACCTAGTTGGACAACTTCTCGGGTTGTCCACTCAAGAGGGTGAAGACTGGCTTGCCCAATCTGTCTCTGCCCTTCAAGAAGTCCAACTCCAAAACGAAGAGGTACTCCACAATGTCACCCTTATTCAACTTGACAAGTTCACCAGCACCGTAGGCACTGCCACCGGTGGCCAAGATGTCGTCGACAATCAAGACCTTAGCACCTTCTGGGATAACCCCCTTTTGCATCTCGAACTTGTCGGAACCGTACTCCTTTTGGAACTCGACCTGGTGGACATCTCCTGGCAACTTTCCTGGCTTTCTGACGGGAACAAAGCCGGCATTCAAGGCCAAGGCCAAGGTAGGACCGAACAAGAAGCCTCTGCTTTCCAAACCCACCACGTAGTCAACCTTTTGGTCGCCAACGTGCAACTTGAAGGCGTTGACCAACTTTTGGAACAAGTCTGGTTTGGTGAAGATGGGCAAGAAATCTTCGAATAAGATCCCTGGCGAAGGGAAGTCGGGGATCTGCTTGAGGTTGGCCTTCAATTCTTTGGCCAATTCGGCGATTTCTTGTTGGGTAGAGGACATTCTGGATGGGTGAAGTTACAGTTCTTCGGAGGAGCACGGGCTTTTATTAGCTCGGGTCGTGCGCGGCAGAGGTGTCAAGATCGAGGGCAGGGGATCTGCAGGTTACCAGATGTCTTATCATCAGGTGTACGGAGGGAGATCCAACAGCGGCATTCGGGAGCCAGAAAGCTCGGAATTGCTGGTTACGCCTGGGGAACTAGCCATAGTCTAGCTACAGTCCTTCCAAGGCACCGGTGCTCCCTGGTGTCTGACTACTGTTGTCCGCACACTATCAGCTGTCACATGTTCTGCAGGTTCGTTTCTGAAGCCATGCATAGGGTCCCGATGTCGCGCGACATCGCATCTTGACGCGACACGCGTCCACAAACAAACGGCTCCACACAAACACTGACCAGAGAGATCGATCTAGCACCCCCAGCACCATGGCAATGGACTCCACACAGGACTTGCTCAGCAACTACCAGTCCACCCATGACGACAACCTCAGTCTATACTCGATTTCCGGCGAGCTGAACCACCAGTTGTCGGAGATGTACGACATGCTCGAGGACGACTCCATCGAAATACGGCGTTCCCAGTCGATCACCCAGTCGCCATTCAAGACCAGCAGTCCGTTGAGGCTCTCGCCTACCAAGAAGCTCAAAAACGACTACCAGGACCACATTTTCCGTGCTAGATCTGGCAATCTAGACAGTCCTGTCAAGAAGAAGCGACCGGACCTCGACTGGTCGCGGTTGGATCTTGAGGATTCGCCGAGCTACGACAGCATAGAGCATAAAATCGAGAGGTTTTTGGCGGGAAACAAGGCCCAGGGAGAGCCAGAGACGGCAGGACTCGAGGAGTTCGACAAGACAGAGTTGGTGATCAAGGAAACGCACAAACTCATCAACAACGTGCCTGCGTCGGTGCTGAACAACAAGGAGGGCGAGAAGTACTCGCAATTGCTTGGCTCGTCCTTGGCCAAGATCATCAAGTCGTTGGAAGCAGTGAAAAGCGAAAACAGAGCATTAAAAGGTGAACGAGACAGAGCCGGCGACAAGCATGCCCACGAGCGCGTACAGGCGGACGCAGCCATGGGCAGGCTCAAGACGCAGAACTCGCGGCTCGAGGAGGAGAACTCGCGATTGCGGGAAGATAACGCCCAGTTGACCCGCAAGCTCGGGCAGCAGGTACCACAGATCAATGCTCAGGTGGGGAAGGAGAACCAGTTGTTGCGGGAGAAGTTGATCAAGTACAAGAACCGGTCGAGCGAGCTCGAGCGGGAGGTGGAGGTGATGCGCGAGGAAATGAACAAGATTCGCGGTAGACTAGACAGTGTGGGACATGAGAGGAATCAGTCCCCACTAGGGAGTGCACCACCAGAGAGGAGTGTACCACCATCAGCATCATCAGCACCACCAGCCACGAATCCCCCATCTACAATTCCTTCATCAAGCACAATTTCATCTACAACTTCACTGGCGTCGCTCGCCCTGCTCATCGCGCACTTCTTGCGCCACGAGAGCGAGCACGAGCTCGTGCGTAGGTTGGCCCAGTACATTTCCGCAAACACATCACACCACCAGCCGCAAGCAGCGCCTGCCGTGCCAGAAGCAGCTCCCACCGCGCCAGAAACAGCGCCCACCGCGCCAGAAACAGCGCCCACCGCGCCAGAAGCAGCGCCCACCGTGCCAGAAGCAGCACCTCCCGTGCCAGAGTCTCCGCTCGTGGCGGTGTTGCACCAGTTAGTGGGCAAAATGCAACCGCACCAGGGCGACGCGCAGCTAGGGCGGCTCACTGCCGCAGTGGACGTCAACAACCAGTTGTTGGCGCGATTCATGGACCGCGAAGTCCCTCACGCCAGTAGCGACGGAGTCCCCCACGCAGAGACTGCCTGCCGCTGTGGTGGTGGTGGTGATGGTGGTAGTAGTAGTGCCGGTAGTGGAGGTGCGCAGTCGGACGAGGTGTTTCTCGAGGCCTCGCAACGGTTGGGGGCTCCTGCCAGCGCCTGTCCGCGATGCTCCAGCGTTCGCAACGACACGCTAAACCTTATGGGGGAGTACCAGTGGAGTGTTTAGTTAGATCTAAAATACGTCATTCCGATTCACGCATTGTGAGCGCGCTAGGCGAGCCGGCGGTCGCGTCGCGGCCGCTATTTTGGCCGCTATTTCGCAGTGCGCGCAGTAGCTCCAGCGACCAGGCTCAGTAACTGCCGCAGCGACCAGTAACTGCCGCAACCGTCGCGGTGGCTACACTTACACCAGGCTGGCACCAGTCTTGGACCAGCCATTGTTTCCACCAGAGCCAAGCGATGCCACCGTGGATCTGTGCTTCCACGCATGACTGGTTGGGCCGTTTCATCTGGTTACGTCTCTCCATCCCCAACGGGAAAAATAAACACTGCGCGCTCGCATGCCTCGAAGATCAGAGGATGGTACGAAACAGTACCACAGTAACGAGAGACAGTACCACGGGCACAGCTGCCACCACCAACGCTAGCCACCACCAATAGCCAGCCACCAGTAGCCAGCCACCAGTAGCCAGCCACCAGTAGCCTCCTCCAGTAGCCACGAAGCCCCACCACCCAACACCACCTCCATTCCCACCGCTCGCACTAGCCCCAGTCCCCCACCCGTTGCGCGCCCATCTTTTCTTTCTCTTTTCTTTCTCTTTTCTCGCGCCCATCTCCCTACTTCCAGTAAATTAACAACACCACAAAGCCACTTTGTTATGGAATTGCTTGTATTGTAGCTGCTCCTGACACCGTCGCAACCACCGCAATTGGCATGCCCTGAAATAGCACCGTCGCCAAATCGCACAAAGCTGCTCCCACAAAACACTCCCTGGCCTCCACACAGACGAGTGTTCCTCATCAACTATCCACTCCTTTTGGCATCTACTCCACCACCACCACCAACACCACCACCAGCACCTCCACCCCAGCACCCGGCTAGTTCCACCACCCTGATGCCGCAAACCATCACCAACGAAAACGACTACAGACTAACCCGGTCCAAGGGCTTGGTGCCTGTGCCTTCCGTGGACGACGACGCTGCCAGCGACGCTGCCTCCGCCAGCGTGCCCCCAGTGCCTGCCCGCCAGTACTTGGGCGACGTCTCCAACCAGTACGGAGCAGCTGGCGCCAAACAGGCCCCCAAAAGACGTCCGTTGGGAGGCGACCACGCTCCGTTACAGCAGCGCACAAACGCCCTCCCCAACCTGCAACAACACCCCCAACAACCCTCCCTAGCATCCGACGACAAGCCCACCTCGCACACGTCCTCCGACTCCGACCCTCCCCCAGCATCCAAACTCCAACCCTCTGCATTGGCCGTGCCCTCGCGATTGCCCCAGAAGAGACAGGCCACCGAGTCGTCCACCAACTTGGTGGAAAAGCTCCACTCGTCGTCCACCACCACCCACAAGAAATCGCGTCTCATCGACTACGAATGGCAGGACCTCGACGAGGAGGACTTGGACGACCCGTTGATGGCCAGTGAGTACGTCTCTGACATCTTCCACTACTTCTACGAGTTGGAACTGCGCATGTTGCCCGACTCCCAGTATCTCTACAAGCAGAAGCACCTCAAGCCCAAGATGCGGTCCATTTTGGTGGACTGGCTCGTCGAAATGCACTTGCGCTTCCGGTTGTTGCCGGAAAGCTTGTTTTTGGCCATCAACTTGATGGACAGATTCATGTCCTTGGAGGTGGTCCAGATCGACAAGCTCCAGTTGTTGGCCACCGGATCTTTATTCATCGCCGCCAAATACGAGGAGGTGTTCTCCCCCTCGGTCAAAAACTACGCATATTTCACAGACGGCTCATACACCGAGGAAGAGATTCTCCAAGCCGAAAAGTACATTCTCACTATCCTTAATTTCGATCTTAATTACCCCAATCCGATGAACTTCTTGAGAAGAATCTCCAAGGCCGATGACTACGACGTCCAGTCCAGAACCTTGGGTAAATACTTGTTGGAAATAACAGCTATAGATTACAGGTTCATTGGTCTCAAGCCCTCGTTATGCTGTGCTTCGGCCATGTACTTGGCAAGATTAATATTGGGAAAGTCTCCCGTGTGGAATGGTAACTTGATACACTATTCAGGCGGATACCGCGTCAATGATATGAAGGTGTGTGCGGAGTTGATTTTCCAATACTTAATATCGCCCGTCGAACACGACGAGTTTTTCAAGAAATATGCCACAAGAAAGTTCATGAAAGCTAGTATTTTATGTCGTAGCTGGGCAAAGAAATTCCATTCCGAGGGCAAGGACTTATTTGATGAGAGGTTATCCACACACAGAATCACCCTCGAGGAACCAGTTTCCAAAGAGTAATCAGGGGGATCCCTCCATATATCCTAATGTCCACATCAATTAGTCCTTACGAACCATTCATCATAATAGAGCCAGTCATTTCCTTAAGTCATGAACTTTTCCTTCACTTCCTAATGATTCGTCTTACATGCTTAAATCTTCAGATCCAATAATTCGTTAAAATCTGCATTGACACCCGTCACGTTTGTTTCCTTTCATTTTCATTGATTTACCTTTAGATAATATACATTGCTAAGAACTGGCCAGTTTACTGGATGTAGAAAAGGCACATTATCGTCTGTGTTAGTGCGAGAAAGCTTGCTGTGTTCTTGTTGGTGGATCATGATTTCCGATTGCTCAGAAGCAGTCCATTGATTATTGTATCTTCGAACCTCAAGTAGAGAAAGTTTAGATAGCACCACAATGCGTACTTCACGCCATTAAAATTGAGTAACATGTATTCGAACAAGCGATTTCTATGTGGTGCTCTTCTCATTTCTGTATGGCGAGTAGTCAAATTAAGCAGAATGGGCCAGGATTCGGAAATGTTTTAGTCTCCAAATACTCGTTGATATGATACTCGTTGATTGGTATCGTTAGCAATTGCTACTTTCAAAGGGAAAGACTCCAGTTAAATCGCATTATTCATTACTTCACTCAGCTACCAAACCTCTACTTTGAATCTTGAAGCGTTGTAGTAGCGACTCCCAGTTCCAATTTCCATACTGGCTGCGAAATCCGAATCGAAAAAGTGCCTACGTTTGAACGCCACAGAATATGAATACAATTGATTATTTTGGTAATGCCACAGATCGTGCTGATGTATCGAAGCCACTCTCTTCTTCCTTGAGTCCCGATTGGCTCCCTAGTGACTGATGGCCTCCATCGCCAGAAATCAACTTCACGTGATCAAACACTACGCGTAAACGCGTGCCATCAACACGATTCCATCATCATTCATATGTGGCAAGGTTCGGTATTTCTAGTTATCCAGTCAGACGCATTTCCACTCCTGGAAGTGAAGGATCTTCTTGAATCTTCTGGGGCCAAAGTTATCGTCAAATACGACTACGAAAACAGCACCAACTTCCTAGAGCATATTGACAAAGATGGTGTCTCCTCGTCCAGCAACAAATCTGGTCTAATCACCCATATTATCACCGACAGCGTCGAGTTCATCGAATACGACTTGGCCAGAAGTGCCATGATCCCCATAACGACACCAAAATGGGTGTACGAGTCTATCGCTGCCAAACGAACCCTCAATCCCAAACTCTACAACCCAGACCCAAAGCTCTTTTTGAAGGACTGCTTTGTATGCGTGGCAGACAATTTGCCAGAGGGAGACAAGGAGGTGATCTACGGAGCCGTCAGTGCCTTTGGTGGGAGCTATTTGGACGCGTTGACCCGCTACACCACCCATTTGATTGCGTTGGACCTCACCAATGAGAAGAGTATCATCGCCTACAGTGCTGTGAACGGGCCCCAAGAGGAGCTGCTAGACATCAAGATCGTGATGCCCCACTGGGTGGACCACTGCTTGACCATGGGCAACAAGTTGGATGAAACTCCATATCTTTTGACATCCAAGGAAAAACAGAAGTGGGAGTATTCGACCCCTGATTTGAATCTTTTGATTAGCCACGAAGACTTGCCCGTTGGAACCCAGTTCAGCTCTAAATTCTTCCAGGAGAAATCTTTTTATATTGCCCCAGACTATAACTTGTCAGAAAGATTGACTGGTTCGATCAAGACATTGATCGAAAACCATGGGGGGAAAGTATCCCCAAGATTTGATATCGAGACCGTTGATGTGTATATAGGAAAATACCGGTCAGGAAATGCTTATCACCATAGCTGTCGATCCAAACGAATCATTGTGGGTAACATCAACTGGTTGTATGGCATTATTGTGACCGAAAAATGGGTGTTGCCCAAGAACTCAAACTTGCTTCATTACCCACTTCCACTTCAGCTGTTGCCAGCCTTCAAAGATTTGGATATTTCCGTCACCAACTATAGCGGAGATGCCAGAACCTACCTTTCAAAATTAATCACCACCTTGGGGGGTAATTTCACAAAGACCATGACTAAAGAGAACCACTACTTAGTGGCAGCTAAGGCAGAAGGTAAAAAATATGACACGGCAAAGTTCAAATGGTTGGATCTGAACGGGGAACAAAAGGTCAAAATTGTTAATCATTTATGGCTCGAAGAGTGTTACTCCAAGTGGGAGCTATTGGACGCTTCAGATCCGAAGTACCAATTCCTTGGAAATGGTAAGGATGGCGTAGAAGCATTGCTAGGCAGGACAAAACTAGATGAAACGGTGGTGAGGAAATGGGAGGTCGAAGAAGAGAAGTCCGAGGCTGCCGATATCGGCGACAGCGAGGATGAAAACTCCCAAGAAATGGGAAAGAAGGAAGAGCTTGTGGAACCGGCTAGCGCCCCAGAGGCAGTAAAGGTCAACACCGAAAATCCCAAAAGCCAAGAGTCTATTGATGATATTGTGGATAAATCGGATAACAATGGTTTAAAGAAAACCCCACAACAGGAAAGTACGAAGACACCAGATTTAAATGCTATTGATGACAATGGTATAAAACCAAGAGAGGGTAGATCAGCTGCCAAAAAAGCGGCCATGAAGCTCCACACTGACATGTCAGATTTGAATCTGTACCAAGAAATGTCGAAGAGCTCTAGAAAGATGAAAACTTACATGCAAGAATTGGAGGGAACTTTAACACCTTCTAAAAGAACCACTTCGGAAGAACTGGAAAGTAAATCATCCAAAAAACCTAAGAAAGCTACTCAAGAACCGGGAAGCAAAACACAGGAACAACCTCTGGTAGTCGCAATAATGACAGGTTGTGAGCTGGACTTAACATTGAGCAAAGCAGATATTGCAAAGCTCTTGTCTCTCGGTATCAGAGTGCTTTCAGATTTCCTGAACAAGTACCCCATCAATACTTTAATAGCTCCCAAGATCTTGAGAACCGAGAAGTTTTTGCGAAGTTTGAGTAAAGTGGAGAAAATCGTACACCCAAACTATTTAGGAGAGATTCTCAAGAAATGTTCTGGAGATTCTTCTGCCAGCAGAGAACTGATTTCGATGGAGTTCAACATAGATCATTATTCCTTGGATAAGTTCGTGCCCATTAAGGATATTAACACGGAGCTTGGGCTTCCCAAACAGTCAGATGGACTTCAAAAACTCCTTCAATCTGACCTACATGGCATTTTATTCAGGGAATTGAGTTTGAATCTCTCAAGCAATTTGAATGGTGGCTTTGATGTCATTTCAAGAATCTTGAAGGACCATGGCTTGAACAAAGCTCAGGCCATTAATGGAAACGCGACAGCAGCTGCCTTGGAAAAGTCGTTAATCCTGTCCAGAGATGATGAGGAACAAGTGATTCTCGTAGCTCACAGTAGCAAGGATACAAAATTGAAGAAGAGTTTTCAGAAATTGATTAAAGATAAGAAGGTGCAAGGAGTAATCATTGAGTGGGACTGGTGTGTTAAGAGCATATTTGCAATGCAATTGCAAGCATACAAGGGCTATGAGTTGAAGTGAGCTTGAGTCAAGTAATGTAATATAATACAAAAACAATTCACTTTACTAGGATCACAGTAGATTAAACGAATTGCCTACGGAAGTATGTATAACTTGTAGCCTATATTATCATGTTACAATTGCCAAGGGGTTGGTACTGGTCAAGAAGCTGTTTGATTGTAATACATTTACTCACAAAAACTGTATAGATGATACGAAGAAGAAAAGATTTTCAGACCAATCTCTAGGATTGATCGCTGGGAATGGGTCCGTTACCAAAGTAAGAGATAGTCTATATGTATAACTCAAATATCTATCAAGCTAGGACCGTCGTTCCTCTTTTGAGTGTTTGGTTGGTTACCAAATCCATAACCAGTGTATGCTGGATTAATAGATTGCTGTTGCTGTTGCTGTTGTTGCTGCTGTTGAGGTTGTCCTTGGTAACCGATTCCAACATTCAAGAATGGATTTCCTGTGGCGTTGGAGCTCAATCTCACTTCATTCAGTTGTTGCTTGTAACCTGTACCGCTTGAGTTTATAAAATTCTGAGTTTGTGTGTGTTGGTGAGGAATTCTATTAGCTCCAGTGTTACCAAAGGTGTCAATACCAGTACCTTGGGCCAATAAATTGTTCAATTCTGAATGAGTAGAATCGTTGAACTTCGAAGATGAGGTATTTTGGGGTTTGAGTTGCGTGGGCTGGGTGTAAAATTGGGGTTGAGATTGTTGAGGCTGCTGAGGCTGCTGAGGTTGTTGTTGGAATTGGTTTTTGTCCGATAATTCGTTCAATGATTGGGATTGTGGCTGGCTTTGTGGGCGGTCGGACGACATCGCAAATGGATTGTTGTTTCCTGTCTTCAATGGCTGCAAAGACTGCTGGGGTTGTTGCTGTTGTTGCGATTGACCGAAGTTGAAGCCGGTGAATTGGGGTTGTTGCTGCTGGAATGGTTGCTGTTGTTGCTGCTGGGCATACTGTTGTTGAGCCAACTGTTGCTGGTATTGGTAATCAGGCTGGAAAGTTTGTTGTTGATACAAGCCGGTGGCAATTGGGTTTTGTATAGGGTTTCCAAACATGTCATACTGTTGCTGGGGCTGGGATTGCTGGACATAGAATTGTTGAGGTTGGTAGTAACCGGTGTTGATGGCGTACTGTTGTTGGGGACCGTCATCCAAGTCCAACAAGTTTTGGTTCTGCAGGTGGCTCTGCTTTCTCATTTCCTCTTCTTCCATGGACAACTTGAGGGCAGCTGCCAAGTCAGGGTCGTTTTCGTCCTCAAACTTGCGGCGTTTCTCGTCTTCGGCAGTTATGCGGGAGATTTCCAAGGCACGTTCCAAGTCTTCATCGTAGGGCTGGTCTCTAGGGGGTCTAGTGGTGGTGTTTCTTCTGGATCTGTTAGGACGGGAGCGTCTGCCGTCCTTGGCGTCTGCTGCGAGCGATCTTTCGTGTCTCAATCTCTCGTCGTCCCGCAAGAGCGAAACCAACTCCTTGGCCTTGACCCGGATGATGGCGCCCTGGTCGTTGTCTGCCTCGTCGATGTGGATGAACTCTCTCAACGTCTTGATAATGTAGAGGTTGTCCTTGGACCAGAGCACACACTTTTCCGATCCGAATCTCACCAAGTAGTCCAATACTGTGAGCGACTTGGCCACATGGCGCCAGTTCTTGCCCTTGTCGTTCAATCGACGGTCCAACATGTCCATGATTTCCATGAAGTCTGTCTGCGACGTGTAGGTGTACGACGAGATCTCTTCCATGTCGTAGGTGGTGGGTCCCGAAGGGTCGTTGGAGGTGGCGTTTCTGACCAACACCTGGACTGATGAATAGCCGCTGGCCACATTCTTGATGGAACGGACAATCTTAGACATTCTGGCTGTGCTGTTTTGGTTCTATGGATGTGCTACGCCGATTGGTCTAGGGATGGATTAGTGGGGGTAGTGGGGAGTAGTGGAGGAGGTCGTGGTGGATCGTCAATTGGTGGTGGTAGTCCCCGAATGATCAATCGTGGTGCGCGCACACCCTGGTACGATGGACGAGGAGGCTGGGTAGGAGAGGGAAGGGAGAGGGAGGGTGTGAGGGCCGGAGAGGGTGCGAGAGATGGTGGTAAGAGGGATCTATGGTGTTAGGAGGGGTCTACGGCCGTACGAGGGGCCTGTGTCGGTCTGGTGGCCACGGCTCGCCAGTCTGGTTGGTCTGGTGAAAGTCGGACTCCGCAATCGACGGCCACTGCGGCTGCAGCGGGGCGCCGGGAAGATACCGATAGTGACACGTCACGTGAGCACAGATCACGTGACAGACTTTCCACCTGGCCCCTTTTCCCACTGGCCCTATCGCCCACTATAACTTCCCAACGAGGCCCCGTGCTCGACCTGCTGCCATTCCATGGCCAGCTTCTGTCACCCGCGCTTTTTTCAGTTCGCTCGACCGGTGAAAATCCACCACCTCTGGCTGGCCCATCGCCCGTCAGAACCACTCGTAGTCTCCTCTCCTTCCTCCCATTCGTCCCCCAACTCTTCGTGGTCGCCACCGGTGTTTTTTGGCACTGCCAATTTGGCGACTGCACGTGATCCATTTTTTACTTCACCATGGAAAATAACTACTGGGGAAAAATTTTCCCCAATTTCTTTGTAAGTAATCCCCGTGTACTCCCTGGCCCCCCCAGATCCATCAGCTACGCAACAACCTGCTCTGCACCCATCAATCCACGCTCGATTTGCAAATACCTCCATTTGCTGAACTGCCGCTACCGTTCTCACTGCTACAAAGTCAACAGTGCGATTTTTCAGAGCGAACCGTCTTCTAAGACAGACTAAGTTACTGAGTTAGAGACCACGGCTCCAGCTTGGATAGAACACACCATTGGCCCTCTGAGCGCCTGCCACTCCTTCCACACCACCCTAGTTTTCATCCCTGACCAGGTATTTGCTGATTCTGGCCCCACGTTAAGCATCAAAACAACCACAACACCCAGATAGTTCCTGATCCATCATGTCACACGAAGTCAGAAGATGCCGTCGTTGTAAGAGAAAGAGACTCGACGACGAGCCTCCAGAAGTCATGCAGTATCGGACGTGTGCCAAGTGTAGAATCATCGAAAGAAACAAGAAAAACTCCAGAAAGCCATTGGCCGAAGAAACCATGCTTTACGGGCTCAAGCAGTTCAAGGAGCAGAGTTTGACGGGAAATTTCATGGAGGAAGAAGGGTTGTTGAAAGACGACTTTTTCAGAAGATTCCATAACAAACCGTTCAACTACGAGCGGGAAATCAACGAGGTCCTCAGCAATCCCAATTACGTGAGTCCAGTGGTCCAGGCTGCTACCGCTGCTCCCACCCACACCCCAGCTTCGAGCCAGCAGTACACGTTCAAATCTGCCACCATTCCAATCCAGGCATTCACCTCCGTTCCACAACAATCCAACTACACCCAGACTCCCGGAAGAAACTTGCATGTGCAACAATCATACAAGCCCCAAGGACAGCAGCAGCAGGCAATCCAGCCCCAGCAGTTCCAAAACGCACAGATCTCCCAAATTAAGCCATTCCAACCTTTACCAAAAATCAACAAACTAGAGCTTCCTAACTACTACAAGCGTAAGCACTATGATTACGCTGAGATCGAAACAAAAGAAGAAGATATCTACAGCGAGTTGTCGAAATTAGGAAATAAGGGCGAGGAAGAAGATGGTAATATTACTAAAGACGTCGATCCGTACTCTTACAAGAATGTGTATTATGATTTCCAAAAGTTCTTGGTGACTATCTTGGAAAAGAAGAAAAACAACGAAAACATCACCAACTTAGTGTACCTCAAGGAATTTAACGAAGACTTCACCAGTAATTTGGGTAAGTTTGATTCTACAGTGGGCAAGAGTGAGTCCAATAACAGCAACATGCTCAGATTGACCGAAAAACAGGTCAGGACCCACTTATTGAACAACTTGAAGTCACTTTACATTGAGCCAATAATAGCAATTGTGGGCATCGAGTTCAACCAAATCTCCACCAACTTGAATGATATCAAGAACACTTCATCCATCAAGAGTTTCTACAACTTCATCTATCTGGGATTTTCCGAGCAAAACCACGAGCAATTGATAAAGATCAAGAACTCGTCAGTGTACTTCAATTACAACCGCAAGCACAATTTGTTGATCGTCAAGGTGAACCATCAAATCTTCAAGCCCAGCAACACCAAGTATTCTATTGAGGTCAAGGACAAGGTCAGTGAGATATTCAACAAGTTGAAGTATGAACGGACCGAGATTCCTGGCGGAAGTATTGACTATAACTTGGCAACTGCCAAGGTGGTGTACGACAAGTTGATCGGAGTGTTGGATTTGTTTCCTGAGGAGGTTCAACTGTTCTTGAAGAACATGAGCAAGGATGCGTTCATCAGTGATTTTGTCAACTTTGAAGAGGTGTTTGGAGTTTATGGCCATGAAGAAGAGGAGGAAGAGGAGGAGGAAGAAGAAGAAGAGGAAGAGGAAGAAGAAGATGCCAGCGACGACGATTTCGAGGATGAGAGTATTCTCAAGAGCAAGAGTCTCGAGGCCGAGGCCGACACCGACGAGGAGAGCGAAGAGAACACTCATTCTTCAGGTTTGCCTCTTGGGCAGGTTAACCATATCAATTCGGTGCTCAATGCTCGAGGCGACTACAAAAAGGAGGGCACTGCTGAGATCTTGGATCCTGCGTTCAAGTAGAGGATAGGAAGAAGATGATTGGGAGGGGATTTGATGGTAGAGGACAGTTATCGGAGTGACTTACAAGCATTTCTGTGTCAAACGAGACATATTCCCATGACTTGAAACAAGAAGGGATGAGAGAAGCTATTGAAGTGACTTAGATGAGAGTCTCTACCACAGCCCTGCTTGGTGCACGTTTTGGACTACATTCCGGCGTTCCCTTCTCGTGTATAGTAGAGTAAATGTATCAGTATCAAGCGAGTAGAAATGGGGAAGGGGTGCTAGAATCGAGGAGGCACGGCACCAGCTGGTATAGCATATAGAAGAGTGCTGTACCAGTTATGCACCAGGTACCACCACCAGATAGCTTAGTTATTATCACCAGTGAAATCCCAGCTTACCCATCGCATTCAGCTTACTAGACCTCATCGCACCCCATAGATGTTCTCTTAATTGGCCTGACAACTCCTCAATATGACCAAGAACAGCTGTTAACCTGTTCAAAACCACTTCACATAAATGTAATCGATGACACTAACAAAACTGCATGTTATATCTGGACCCCACAACTTGGCTGATATAATTTCTAGAGAACTATGCTATTACATCAGGAGTTCAAATATGGCCCAAAAATAGGCTATGATGAGTCGCTAGAGCTCATCTTCTTTCTTATATGCTACTATGGTTGAAACACCAGGGCATAGGATCTATACTTTAGTAGACTATTTTACAGTGAATAGTACTATACACCCTCTCATTTCTAGCACCAGGCAGTTATCGAGCGGACAGCTCAACTTCATTACTGTTCTAGCTAACATCCAGGGAACAGCTCAAATTTAATGCCTTCTCGCAATAGCCCAGTTACAAGCAACCATCAATGCCGATCCCACTAATCTGCTCATCTGCTCGCACTACCCCATACTCAGCCTGGATCGGACACCGACGCCAGGACCCGCCCACAACTGCCACCAGGCTGGCCCAGCTGGCACCAGGCCGGTCCCGCTAGTGACTGGTGGTACTGGCTCGCCACTGCCATCGCTTCTGCCATCCCTCTGAGTACCTGCCCTTCCCTGTACTCAGCCTACCTTGGCTTGGCCTTGGCTCCCCCTGCCACGCGTATTTCCCACCTGCACTCCCAGCTGACGTTTATGAGAACTGGCAAATCTCACTAACCATCCAGACTACCCTCGCTAGATGAAGCTCCATCCATACATCATCCTCGCCTCCGTGGTGGGCATGGTCCAGGCGCTCCATATGGACACCAACAACCTCACCAACATCAAGCAAAACGCCGCACTTGTGGCCGATGGGCTCATGAACTACTACGACGGCTACCGCCGTGGAGGTACCATCGGAAAGTTCATCCCTCCCTACTATTGGTGGGAGGCAGGTGGCGCCTGGGGCTCGTTGATCGACTACAGTTACTACATGGAAAACAACACCTACCACGACGTCATCCAGCAGGCGATGGAGTACCAGACAGGAGACGACTATAACTACATTCCCTTGAACGAGTCCACCACCGAAGGAAATGACGATCAGGGCTTTTGGGGCGTGGCTGTGATCGCTGCGGCCGAGAAGAACTTCACCAACCCCAAGGACCCCAAGAAGCAGTGGCTTGCGCTCGCCCAGGCGGTGTTCAACACCATGAGTGCCAGATGGGACCCCGAGCACTGCGGTGGAGGGTTGAGATGGCAGATTTTCCAGTGGAACTCGGGTTACAACTACAAAAACTCGGTTTCCAACGGGTGTTTGTTCCACATCGGTGCCAGGTTGGCCAGATACACTGGAAACGATTCTTACGCTGACTGGTCCGAAAAGGTATGGGACTGGATGATAGACTCCGATTTGATCATCCCCGGCCCCTACTGGAAGATTGTTGATGGGCTCGAGGTCGACAACTGCTCGGACATCTCGCCCTACCAGTGGACCTACAACCACGGGTTGTTCTTGGCTGGCTGCGCCTACTTGTACAACTACACTGAGGACGAAAAATGGAGAAACAGAACCTTGGAATTGTTGAAGGGAGCCGTGGTGTTCTTTGGCACCGAGTACGACATCATGTACGAGGCTGCGTGCCAGCCCTCCAATACCTGTAATCAGGATCAAAGATCGTTCAAGGCGTACTTCTCGCGGTTCTTAGGGTTGACCATGACCTTGGTGCCTGAAACCGAAGCTGTCATCAGGCCCTGGCTCGTCAATGCAGCCAACGCTGCTGCCAACTCGTGTTCTGGTGGTACTGATGGTGTCACCTGCGGCTTGAACTGGTTCACAGGCGGCTGGGACGGGAAATTCGGGTTGGGTGAGCAGATGTGTGCGTTGGAAGCCATGACAAATCTCCAGGCCAACAAATTCCCTATTTACACCGCCACCACTGGTGGATCGTCCCAGGGCAATCCTGCTGGAGGCTACGCGGTCACCAACACCAACGCCAGTCCCTTGAAATTGGGTGCTGGCGATACTGCCGGAGCAGGCATTATCACCGCCATCATCGGGGTGTCCATCGTGGCCTCGGGTGTCTGGCTTGTTCTCTAGTATAGTAATTGACATATAGTACGATCTGGCGTAGACGAGTCACGTGATATAGGTCACGCGAACTCCCTCCTGCGCACCTGAGGGCTCCCCAAAATTAATTGCCACACTCAACCCTTATTGCTAACACAATCCTCTACCATGAGCTCCGAGGACCAATTCACGTCGATCCAGTGGGACCGTGGCGAGATCGACCACCCGCCAGCCTCCCCCTCCGTTTCCGGTGCCCACAGCCTGATTCCGGAAGAAATTGAAGACACCCACAAGTTGCACCAAGAGGAACAACCCCACGAAGACCCCGTCGAGGAAGCCCCTAAAGAGCAATTGACGAATCCTGTGGAACCCCCACACCAAGAAGAAGCCGCTCCAACTTCTCCTGAGCTTGAAGCACCAATTCCTCACCCTGAGACCAGGCCTAGTCCAGAGCCAGCCACCACCACCGATAACCACACCGAAGATGCTGACCAGACAGAAACCACCATTGTCTCTTCTCCTGCACCTTCTGTATCAGACAAGGGTGCTACGAGCGACAATAACAAGGATACGGGTGCGGCAGACGAAGCCATTGCAGCCCAGTTTGAGAAGTACTCGATCGCGGCCACCGTGACTACCCCCATAAGAGATGTTGATGCCAGCTCCAAACCATTCATCTCATATTTATTAGCCACTACAACTGATCATCCCGCAGTGTTAAAGCTCTCGACCCTGAAGAAAGACCCCAGTGCTACCATCAAGGTGCGTAGAAGATACGGAGATTTCCGTATACTTCACGACTGTTTGACAAATGACTATCCAACGCTATTGATACCCCCAATGCCTTCAAAACTGAGCTTCAAATACTTGACGGGTGACACCTTCAGTACCGAGTTTGTCCACAAGAGATTGCACTCGCTTGACAGATTTGTAAAGTTCATTCTCCAACACAAGTATCTTTCCCAGCTGTCCATTTTTCACTTGTTCATAAGTGATGCCAATGACTGGACCACCTTTACCAAAAACTTAAAGATTAACTACAAGGACGAAGATGCCAACGGAGGATTCGTCAATAAGGTTGTGAATGAAGACCTCATCACAGAAACCGTGATGAATTTCTTGACTCCTTCCAAGCACAAGAGAGAAACCAACAAGGATATCTTAGAAATCAATGATAAATTGAAGAGACTATACGAGAACTTGGTTAAACTCGATAAGATTTTTGTCAAGTTGAATAAGAAAAACCATGACTTAAGCATTGACTACGAACAATTCCTGGCACAAATTATGAAGTTGTCCATCCTTCAGCTGGTAGACCAAAATCAGTCAGAACCATCTACTCCTTCAAAAAGAACAAGCGTAGGAGAAAACGATTCTATTTTGAACAACTTCAAAATATTTTCCTCCTCCCTAGACTATTTCCTGAAGAACTGGTCCGAGTTGCATCATTATATCGACGAGTCTTTTTTGGTGGCCCTTAAGGATTGTGCCAAATACATAGCAAGCTTGACAAATTTGATTGAGCTTCAGCATAATAAGAAGATAGACTTGCAAGTACTACAGGATTATCTCAATAAGGCTAGATCGGAGTTGGCTAATCTTGGGGGTGGCGGAAGTCACCAGCACCATCCACCACCAACACCAGTGATGAATCATAATTCTGGTGGCTTGGTTAACAATACAACACAGCTCATAAAAGATACATTGTCTACATCGGCCACTGCCCATATTGGCTCTACAGTTAGTGACCAAAAGGTGCAGAAATTACAGCAAAAAACTATTCAATTGGAAAACGAAATTGAAGCTCAAACTAAATTGGTCAATGATTTAACCCACAAGATAATCACCGAGGAGTATCCAAATTGGGACAGATTCAACCGCAATGAATTGAAAGCAAGTATGTTGGGGTTGTGCGACCAAGAGATCAAGTTCTACAGGGGCTTGGTTGATAACTGGAGCGATGTTGAACTGAAGTTGGTCCAAAGATTGGATGAACTAAAATGAAGCGTTACAAAGTTGCCAGTCCAGCTTTTGTTATTTATCCATTCTAGTTTAAACTAACTTGCCTTAGCATTACTTTACCCTATATATACTTCTATCCAGCTCGTCTCTTTCAATTCTAATTTCATTTTCATTACAGTAATCTTTGTTGGGTATATCCCAATCTTTCCCGAGTATTTTCGAAATATAAGAAGCAGTATCGTCACTATCGCCAAGTAACTTCAAGTCGAATTTCTTACCTGGTAGGTCATCTTTGTTGATCAAGATACGAGGAATGTAACTGGGTACTCTGTCTATGATTCCAGCCACTGGATAGACCTTTAGCGAGGTTCCAATCACCAAGACCAAATCGCAGTCGTTGATATCGCTTTTGATTGATCCATGGAAGTTTTTGGGTAACTCTTCCCCAAAGAAAGTGATATCCGGCTTGATCACACCATAGTTGATTGCGACTTCGTCGTTCATACTGATATCTTTATAGCAGGAGAAACACCTTGGGACCTGTTTATGTCTGATATGATCAAAGATCATGGACCCAGAGTATTTGCTGTGACAAGTTATGCAAGTGGCTGTTCCAAACGAGCCGTGACATTGGACCAATTTGTGCTTGGGGATGCCGACTCTCGACTCCAAATTGTCGATGTTTTGGGTGTAGTCTCGGAGTAGTTTTCCCTTGTCTTGAAGTAATTTAATGAAAGAATGCAAAATGGTGAATCTGTCCTCTGGGGGAAGAATCATGTGGGCTATGGAGTAGAAGATGTTGGGGTTGCGGTTGAATGTGTCGATGTTGAACACTTCCTGGGGGTCCTTCAAGTTCAAGTGCTTCAACTGGGTGTACAATCCCTTGAACGACCGGAAGTCAGGAATGCCCAACGGAGTCAGGATGCCTGCACCTGTGATTACCATGATTTTCTTAGCAGTCTTCAAGTGGGCCAACAAGTTTTCAAACGAGTATATGGGGGCTGGCGTGGAAGTACGCGACACCACGATCTTGTCGTTGATCAAGAGATTCATGAGCACCTTGACCACCTGCTTGGGAGTCAACGACTCCACGGTACGAAGCAGGTACTTGGAGTATCCCAAGTCGAGAATCAACTTACAGAGATCGGCTTTGGAGACGGTGGATGGAATGAACTGGGTCAAGAACAGCATGACTCCGTGCTGCTTCAAGTAGCTGCGATACTTTCGGTTCAACTTGCGATCAGGCTTGTAGACAGCCACATGGTCGGTGTAGGTGACAGGCCCCATCAGGAACACTGGTGGAGCTCTGGACGGTATGGGGGACCCGCTGTGGACAGACGGTGGTGCAACCGCACTGATAGGAGCCGGAGTTTGGAGGAAAACACGGGAGTCTGCGGAGACATCGCTGTCAGTTAGCGAGGGAGACTTCAGCAGAGCAGTGAGAGTCGTTGGAGGCAAGCTCTTGGGCGTCTGGGCCCATATTTGCGGACTGATGTCGTTGCGCAATTTGAGGAGACTGGGGTCGGCTATTCCTGGGGAGCTGGTTGCGGTCATGCTCAACGACTGGGGCTGTTGGCGGGACATCATTATAGCAGCGATTGCCAGAGGAGGACTGCGAGATGCCAATAGTACCGGACAAAGCGCTGGTAGAAGTGGTGATGTTTGGAGCACCTGCGATTATTTGCAATTGATCGTTTTTCGCGATGGTCAGAGTGCGCAGAAACGAGATGGCGAGGGACGGGTTTGGCGCGTCAAGAGGGGTCTAAAATGGTCAGAAGCTGAAGGGTGTGTGGAGTCTGGGTATTCAAGAGAGTAGTGGGGTTCTGTTGAGTGAATTACGACGATGACGCGTAACAGAGCGAGTGAAATTGCCTGGTGGTGACTCGTAGTTAACCGATAAGGTTGCCGAACAGGAATACAATGGTTGGTAGGGTGGTACTAAAAATTGTAACACTTAGCTGTAAATTAAATTAAATTATTGAAATGAGTTTGAATTATTTTACTTCTATCTATATTATTGCTTCCATTAATTAAAGTGGAATTAGTATTTTAGGCGAGCAAATGTTGGTGCGAGGATGAACTTCAAAAATTGAACTTGATAAGATGTAGATAATAATTTGCTTGAATAGCTCTGCAAGGGCACACGTTGTAATACGCGGAGGGAAGCAATATTGTGCAAGGAAATTCCAAGGGCTTGCTGAACCTCCACCGATGACCCATGTGGGTTTTGAAGACACCAATACATGTTGCACAGTCCACCAGCATTCTCTAATTTGAACATTCTATTCAGTATTTTGGTATGTAATCTATTAACACACAATTCTACGCAGCGATACGTGATTAAGAAAAGATCTTACATTTCAGCAATGTATTGTTCTGTACTTATGTGATTGAATAACCTAACTAATCCTAGCACTTTGATATGGAATTATAATAGAAAGCCCTAGCTTCACCATTCTGCTCAGCACTTACGTGCAAAGAACCTTCTGGAATTAAACATGATGGCTATTCTCCCATTCTACCTTTCCATAGGGTGTGAAGGGCCCTCATTCTCTACAACCATAGAGGTTTGACTGGTCATACTTTGTGTATCTTCTAATTAACCATTCTACTCAGTACTTGGATATGTGATTAATTTAAAGAACAATATCTCTAATTAAATCTTTTGTTGATAGCGCTAATCTCTTAATCTATCGTCTCTATCATGGTCACTCTCGTCCTCACCCACGTCAAATAAGGTGTTATCGTTTTCCACATGGAGGTCCTTCTTATTCTTCTTATTGTTGTCGTTTTCCAACTCCTCGTACACGGGTGGAGCGGTGGAGGGACCCGAAGAGTCTCTCAATTCGAAGCTGTCGTTGTCACGGGCCTGTTCATGATCGCTATGGCTCAATAACGACAAGTCGTCCAACTCGAACTCGTGACCTTGGTGGTAGCCAGCTCCCGTCTGTTCCTCGCCATCCTCGCCAATATTCTCCCCTCCAGACAATTGTTGGGACACTGCCAACATGTAACTGGTCTCGGTGGGTCTCCACAACCAGGAGATCCCCACAAACACAAAGAAGAACACAACACTGGGCCAGAACTCAAAGAGGAAGAACGCAGACTTCCAGTGCTCCTCCACGATCTCAGTATTGTTCATTCCTAAGAATATGAACGACGAGAAGGTAAATCCACCAAGCGTCATGACCACAGCGACAAAGATGATTCTGAAAAGTCTCTCATACAATTGCAACTTGATGACTTGACGTTGCTGGTGCAAGTTGGCGGTGGTGGCCTTGATAGAAATCAAGATGGCCAAGTAGTATGCTGATAATGTGAGGGTGACTGGAATCAAAGGAATCATGCCCAACAAGCCGCCAAAATCGTCCTCACCAAAATCCCTGGAAGACAGAGTAGAGTTGCTCTGTCCGTTATAGTAGGTAGAAACAAGATATACCACGGTTGCGAGAAGATGGACACCAGCCAAGATTTTGCATCTCAACATCACCTTTTTCTTTAACTTGAGAGTGACAACGCCGTAACCCAAGGCAATCAACAACAAGAGAAACAACGAGAAGGTGATCTTGAGGGCGTTCAAGATGGACAAGAACCCCATGTAGGCAAGCACAAACTTAGAGGCTGGGTTTTTTGTTCTGTTGACCAAGTCGTAGTAGGACCACACCACCACGGTGTCGAAGGTCAAGAAGCCGATCATGGCCAACAAGTACTTCTGCAAGGGCAAGATCTGGTTTTCCTTTCTTTTCTTGAAGAACTGGAATCCAAAGAGCGCGGAGGCGATGGCGTAACACACCGCCAAGATGCCGTAGGCGGGCAACTTTGGGATTTCACTGGCACTCAACTCACCGAACGCGTTTTGGAAGTTGATCCGTCCGTGGTACTTCTTGTCGCTGAACGTGAACGTGGCCACACAGTAGTAGCCGGTCTTGTTGATGGGGTAGTCGATCTGGGCAGGGCCCAAGTGGGTCAACACGTTGGTCAACACCGTCGAGTTGGTGACGTTGTTGTTGACGATGAACTTGTCCTTCTGCTTCTTGTCACACAAGCCCTCGTTGATGGCTATGTCGTCACAGATGTAGTTCATCTTGCCGTCCTGGTCACGCACTCCGATGTTGCTCAAGTCCTTGTACTCGAACACCACATAGCTTACGGCTATGGCGTCTTTGTTCTTGTATTCGAGTTCCTTCTTGCCGCCACCACTGTATTTTTCATCCCCATACTGGTTGAGGGTGAACGCTATGTGGGGCTTGGATGATCCACCCCAGTCGTGCTTGGAGTATATGCCAGCACACACCTGGGAATTGACGTCCTGGTCGAAGTCCACTCTGTTGGCAGCAACCAACGAGAGGAGTGGGAGTACGCTGATGTATGGTAGAAGGAGCATTACCAGGAAGAGGGTAGTGGTGGAGAATGATTTAGGATGTCGCGGTGGCTCGCAAGTATGGGCGCGGGACACGCCAAGGAACCAGGCAGTCGTGGAGGCATTGGCGGAGGAAGCGGGAGACGAAGGAAGAAGAACGGAGAGGAATGGAGAGGACGAAGGCAGGAGAAGCGGGAGACGAAGTGTGCATTCATTATTCAGTGCTGTGGGAGTCTTGAGAGAGTTCCAAGGTGAAAAAGAGCGTAGAGTGGGTTCATGGAGAGGAGGTACTAGTGAGAGAAGTCTGTAGTGTTCAAGGGTAGATTGAGGTTGCTGCTTAGAGAAAAGTGTTAGTGCTCAGGGTGGGAAGGAGGTACTGCTACCCGTGCCTACAGTTAGGGCATCGTTTTAGAAGCCAGAAGAAGCCGGTGTGCTGCTCCCACGCAACAACCATTGATGTACTTTTACCACCAGCTGCACGGAATGAACCTTGTAAAGGACAATTCCCGCAATACGAATTGGATGTGCAACGCTGGATACTGGAATGGTCACTCAATGTTACACAATGGTCATACGCTGGTCTTCTTTTGCATTATCGCATAGGTAGCTGCGGTAGTGAGCCACGAAATTAAATTTCTCCAGCCCTGCCAAACCCATTATTCCGGCTTAAGACTTGACCTCTGGCTAGTATCGAGTCTTTCTCTGCTGCATGACTACCTCTATCAAACACTATTCATTATTTGTCTCTGGAGCTACTTTTATGCTCATCTTGCCTAATCCAAGACAATTCGACCTAATTCTATTGATCCTACTAAATGAACCTAAATGACTATTTTATGACAATTTTTGAAGGGTTGTATCGTCAAAGCTTCATGCAAGACAGATCCAGGGCATCGAGTGAATAGTGTATGGTTTTTTATCCTCATCCTAACCCCAATTTAGGCGATAGGAATTGACTGCCTGAAGTCGACTCGTGAAATGGCTCCTGGGAAGACCTGGTAGCGGGTCTGCATTCTTTCTCGCTCTACTCTTTCGTTCTACAACTCACAGTGTGCGGTTTCTAATATTCTATTAAGCTGAATACACTATATTCCAGCCCACACAGAACCTCCATTCTTGTAGACGTTCTTGGCCAATGTTTCGACCTGGTCGTCCCAGCTCAACAAATGCTTATACAACACATTGACCTGGTCCAAGTTCAAAATACGGGGCTGCAACCAGGTGACTACTAAGATCTCGTCAATCTGGTTGATGTAGCCCTTAATCAAGTTCAACGAGAAACACTTGATGATCAAGTGCTCCACGTCGTTGATCGAAGTTCCGGTGAAGCTCGAAATTTCCTGCAAGGTCAACTGCTTGTTGGTGGTTGACTTCAAGGAGATCAACTCCAACAAACTCATGATGATAATCTTCTGCTTCAAAAATACGTCGAACTTGGTCAAAAATGGAGATTTCTTGAAGGCAGTGGCTAACCAATGGTTGAACTGGGTCAAATTACCGGAATTCAAGTTCTGGATCAAATGGTATAACCAATTGTACTGGCTGGACTCGTCCTTAATAGCATTCAAGATATCGTGCAAAATCAATTCACCAAAGTTGTAGATCTTGTCTCCCAACAAAGCGGCGATACACAATTCGTAGCATAACTTGACTTTTTGTGCCTCCGACAAATTGTTGTCAACAGATGACAAGTATAACAATCCGTTGGAGTAGAATAAGTTGTAGTTTTCGTTGATCTTGTAAAGTTCACACTTGGCCAAGTAGTAGGCAGAGTTGATCTTTGGGTTCTCGAAGTTGTGGCCCTCGTCACCAGTGGCCCCAAACAGGTCCTTCAATTCGTCCAAGATTTCTTCTGCTTCGGATACCTTATTCAAGAGAAGCTTGTATCTGGCTATTTGTAAACTGACGTATGCGACGGATTCGTCTGATTTGACTAACGATTGCAAGGAGGCCTCATCATCGCCGGCCTTGTAGTTGTTGGCTCTCTTCAATTCCTTGATGTACTGTTCCTTCAACTCCAACAAGTTGTCCAAGGTTTCCTGGGGCTGGCTGTGGTAACTTTCCAAGAGGAAGTCAACCACTTTTATTGGGTTCAATTTGGAGGAGAACTGATTGACGAACGATCTGTAGATCTTGAATTTCAAGTCGGCAGAAGCCTCTTCCGAATGGTAGAGTTCATCCAACGCTAATGTGAGTTGATGCCATAACTTTCTCTCGTAGTAGTCTTCGAGCTGGTAGATCAAATTTATTAAGTCTCCAGACTCGGTCTCCAGTCTGAGAGTAGCCAAGACGGTGGATGCGTCGTAATCTACGTCCATTGCTGACATGATGCGGTGGTTGTGGAGTGTTATATTAGCCGTCTCGATAGAGTGGTCGCAGCTGGATTTGTTGCCACCGATTGTCGTGCGAGCAACAACTAGTGGGAGGTTCCACAGGCACAGTTGGCGAGTGACAACAGGGCTTGGAGAGAGGAACGGGTAAATGGGAGATTATTGGTGTGAAGAAAGCGATTTACCGAGCTAAATATGTCCCCTGGGATTATTAGCAAATTTAGGTTGTTTTTGAACTATTCTAGGCCTAGATCAAGTGCTGTCTGAAAGAGTTTGTGTAGGGGGCCTTCTGCTTCCACCGTGGGAGGTGGGTACCGCGGCGCCCGAAAAATTAGGGAGAGCAGGGGGAATATCTCACTATGATCTCTCGCTACGAGTACCGTCAGTGACGGGTTTATCTATCCTGATGTATTGTTTTCATATCTAGCAAAGTACTTATCATTCATCCAGCTACGCGATGGATAAGGAATCCTTAAACTCGGTCCAGTTGGCGAGATTCTCCTCGAACAATTGCTTGCCCTTTTGTATAAATTTGATCATCAACTCTAGCCACTTCTTTTCCAACTTCTCCAAGAACTCCTCGTAAGTCTTACTGAGTTGTGCAGTCAATTTGATCATATCTTGGTTGGTAAGTTCAATCAACTGGTTCAATTTATTCAACTCCTTCTTGATCACGACGTTTTTGTACTTGCCCTGTGCGTTTCCGTTGGCCACTACCGGTTCATCTTCATTGCTGAGTAAGGTTTGCGAGAACTGTTTATTGTATCCATTATTGCCACCAAAAAGACCGTACCATGACTTCTTAGTAGCTAAGGATCCACCTCTCTTTTTTCTGGCCTCGATTCTTTCCAACGTGCTGTTTAAACTGGGGCTGTTCAAGTCCTTCAAATGGTCCAAGTTCGATGCTGAGTTTGGCGATGACGGATCTGCAGATGCTAATAATGCTGGGTTGGTAGATAAGTTCATGAGATCTTGGAACTTGGCAAATTTGAGTTTGTACAATAACTTGTACTGTACGACCTTGTACTTATAAAACTTAATAAGGTGCAAACTTGAAATGTAGTATTGCACAAGTTGGTGAACTGGTTCCTGCCATTCTGGTATTAAATCATTAACAATAAAACTCTCTAAATTCAAAAAGTTAGAATCGATGGTGGAACCAAACTTTTCAATTGCCAAACTCAAACTATTGGGTTCCGAGATCTCAGAAGAAGGCCTGGATTGTTGATAACTAGAGGATTCATAAATCTGTAATGAGAAGTTATTCAAATTTCCACCTAATTCAATCAATGAATTTATTACCGACTTGTAGTCCTTAATGGTTCTGGCATTAACTTTATCGAGATCGTATAAGATTTTTATAATGTGATGGAACTTCACTTCAAAATTGATTAGATTTTTGGGTATTTCTTCAAAATGGTCGTAGTTGTCTATTAAAAAGTCCGGTTCTTCTTCTGTGTTATCATTTCCATGTATCCTTAAGTATTCCCTACCCTTAGAATCAAATAACTTGATTTGATCTTTCAAATTTGCTAAGTCCTCGTTCAACCGCTTTAAAGAGCTCAAATTATCAATATTGGAATGGTAATCAAACCCATTGACGGTTGGAAATAAGGAGTAGAGCCCATTCTGGTCAATGGGGTTGATGGGATTAGCCAATAGTAAATTATCTGGAATCAAGTTCACGGGAGGCTCGTTGATAGCGTTGTACCAGCACAACTCATAGTTAGGGTCCAAAAACTTGTGTAGCAAAACGCAATTCCTCAACTCGGTCGAGGATTCGAATATAAGGTCGTTCAAAAAGTTCTTGAAGTATCTCCTTCTCATTTCGATTATGTTGACTTCGTTGGAATTGTTGATTGAGTTGACGATGAAACTGAAGATGGAATGCTTTTCAGGGATGGGGGGAATGATCAATGTGGGATAGAGCTTCAAGAGGTTATCTCTCAACGACTTGAACTCACTGTAACGTCTCTTGACAATGATAGAGGTGCGGTTGTTCTCGGGGTGGTCCTTGCCCTTGTCTATGTATAATTGGATGGAGTAGACAATAACGGACGAATTGACGAGCCTTTCGCTGGATACAATCTCTATTTTCAAGTTGGGGTCGTTGATGTACTCCTGGATTTGGTTGGAGAGCCCAATGGAGCTGTTGATGAGGTCGTTGCTGGGGGGCACCAACGTGGAGTAGGATGCTCTTCTATGGGCCGATCCTGCGAGGTTGAGGCTGTCCGATCCCGTAGGGGGCTCGTATCGAGGCGGTTGTTGGTGTCCATAGGGGTCGGTCAAGATGGACTGGTTGCCGTAGAAAGAGGGATTGTTGTCCTGTTCGATGTCCTCGAACACACTGTCGTTCATGATGGAGGCCTGCAGCTACGTGTGACGGGGATGATATTGACACTGGTGCCAACGCGGTATGATGGTGGTGGCTATGGCTAGCTGCTTGGAGGTAGTAGTAAGTACGCAGTGTATAAATGGACCTCGCTATCAGTGTACTGCATGGTGCGTGTGGCGATTGCTGGCGCGGGGCGTGCCTAGAATCGGTCAGGGAGACGGCTGGTGGGGCCCTGGCTGGGGCTTTTAGGCCCCTGCAGCATGGTCAGTGGGTAGGGAGCAGAAGAGGGGCGCGAGTCATGGTTGTTGGTCAGGCAACACGTTCCAGAGTAGTAAGGATGTTTTGCAAAGCCAGTCAGAAATGTAGCCAAGTGAGGATAATGAAGAAGTCGGCGAAGTATCATGGTGACAATTTACCCACGGTCTTATTACAGGTTTAAATTACTTAACAGATGCGTTGGCCGGAATAATAATAGCATTATGGTCTTTGGCAATAGCTGTAGATTTGTTTTGGGAGGTTCTCCACAAGTCGCACAAAACAGCTGAGGTTTTGCGGCTGGAACACATTTCATGAAATGACATTGTAACTCTCCATGAGCGTAGTTATCCTCATGAGAAATGAATTCGGAGGTGGATGTAACAGGTTGGAGCACTGTAGAGTGGACTTTTTGTCAATTTGAATTTTTATTGATTTGTTAACTTTTTGTTAAAAATGAAAAGAATTCGGGTTGGATGAACATGTCACCTGAAGGTTTATTGTGTTTCGAGAATTAATATCCTGGAAGCTGGCGATTGCAAATACGAGAATTGCACACAAATGGAGTCCTTTCAATCTGATACATTATGTTTGGTGATTCTCACAATTTAGTTCAAATTTGATATTCACCTCTGGTTTTCAAATACTACAATGTAGCTTATACTCTAGTCTCAGCTATGATTTTTCCGTGGAAACTACCCCTTCCAAACACAATTTGCAAAGTCATAACAACTAAAATCCTGAATTCTCCATTGAATTCCACGTAATTAAATTAAATAACATGCAATTCTTTATACCCAGATGATTAAATCAATCAACTACAATATGCAATTCAATCAATAGCACACACGTTAGAATTACTATATGCTTAACCTGTTCCACATAATCTACAATATCTATTCTATTAATATTCACTTGGTCCAATAAAACAGCTCAATGTGCAATTCTATTGAAACTCGATTAAATAGAAACCCCTCATCAATTCTACTGAGACCATCTACATGCCAATTCTATCGATATCCATTTATTAAAATTATAAGATGGCCGAACCACCGTTCTCTGTGTTGGACTATGAAAACTCACAACCTGTTGTCGTTTCTGTTCAACATCTGCTTGAAGCCACCTATGTCTTCAGCAGTGGTGCACGAGCCTCCGCAAGCCACCAAAACCACGATGTCATCTTCCTTAAGGTGGCCAAAGTTCTTGTAGAGCAAGTTGATCTTGCTATAGAGAATAGACAACGCAGCCCCGCACGCAGGCTCCACGACCTTGCCAAAGTCTCGCTCGAAGTCCACACATGCACGGATGGCGTCCAAGTCGTCAATGAGCTCCAACTTGGTTGACACCACCGAGGTGTCCTTGTAGTTCAGCAAGGTCTGTTGCGTTGTGTAGGAGCATGCGAGTGAGGTGGCCAACGAGTTGACCGAGTTGAGGGTGATGAGCTTGTCGGCCTTGAGCGACTCGGCCAACGTGGGTGCCTGGTTGGTTTCGATCAACAAGATGTCCAGGTTGGTGATATTGTTCCGTACCATGCCTTGGTAGATGCCGTTGTAGAGTCCGCCTCCTCCACACGAGCACACCATGGCGCGAATTTTTGCAACCTCAGGCGCCAGGAGCTGTTGCACCACTTCGTCCACCAAGGTGGAGTGGCCCTGCCACACCAATGGGTGGCTGAATGGATGGCAGTAGATGGGGGTGGTGGTAGAGGTGTCCAAGGACGTCATGAGGTTGCGCAAGTGCTGGTCGGCTTCGTTGATGGAGTTGCCAAAGAGCACGATTTTGGCATTGAATTTGAGAAGCATCCGTTGCACAACAGGCTTGGAGTGGACTGGCAACACCACGGTGCATTTGACGTTATAAAACCACGCCAGGTAGGCGGCAGCCAAGCCAGCGTTGCCGCCACTGGACGCAAACACCTGGATCTCGTTGGTGGAGCTGGCGGTGGCCTCCATGATGGACTTGTGGATGAGGTTGCCGATGCCTCTCAACTTGAAGCTGCCCGAGGGCTGCTCCATCTCGTTCTTCAAGAGGATGCGGCAGGGTGGCTTCATGGGAAGCTTGTCAGTGACATCGGTAAGTGTGGTGGTGACATGGGCCTGGGGCAAGGGCGAGGACAACTGAACAGACATGGCGAAATTGGTTGTGAACAGAGGGAGTGGGAGCAGGGAGATTAAATACCAGGTAAGCCACACGGAGCGACAGTGCTGAGCCCTACTGGAGGCTTTCCCGTTGCTTTTATCCGCCTGGCAGACAAGCCAGATGAGCCAAACTGGATGGCATTTGGCCAGACACAAAGTTGAAACAGGAAAGTGTGACTTCGCAGCCAGTGCAGGGTCTGACTCTGGGGGGGACTGCGCAGGTGGGAGTGCGACTCTGGGGTACAAGAGTCAGGCACCGGGGGTTTAGCTCCGCAACCGAGTCATGGCTGGCATCGGCTACCAGCGGGAGTGGCAGGTGGAGAAGGAGGGGCTGCCGTCCTGGGTAAGGCAAGCCCGGAGGTTTGGGGATGGTGCCCCACGGTGGACGGAAGTGACTCCCGCAGGGAGGGGTGGAGCGACCGGGTGGTGACGGGGTAGAGACGGGGTGTGCACGGGTGGTGACAGCAGAGTGTCTGGTGTCTGCGCCTGGCGGCGGGTGTTATCTCCGACACGCGTCACGGCCGTTGTGTCATTACATAATGACAGCTCCTCCGAGCTATGGCCGGCACACTCGGGCTCTGGTGATACGGCTGGCCCAGCAACCAACTCGCATCACGTGTGCTCCGATGGGCCCATCGCTGGCGCTGCCAGTCCAGCGCCAGATCTGCTCAAATATACACCACTTCCACTGCCACCACCACGGTGTCTACACACACATCCACACTGTCCCCCACCAGTCATCTACACCTCCCACCATCACCACCACCAAACCTCCACTATTTCTATTGCCACTTCCAGTACCTGCCCCACACTACATCGCACTCACTGCGCGCGCAACGTTTCGATCTGACCATCTCCACCATCTCTTCCCATGACTTGCTAGCATGCCCTCTCCTATCTTCATCTCCAAGCCGTCGGAGGCGTTCTCCATATGGGTTATTCTCCGGGGCCTTCAGCTTGCCATCCTCAGCACTTACCGGTCGCTCCAAAATCCATCCATTCTATATCACCCCACCTACATTCCGTGTCTCACCAGGATCGCCTGGATGTCGCTCGTGGTGTACGTGCTTTTGAACGGACCGCTCTACCTCTCGAAGACCATCGTGTTTTGCGGCAATCACATCAACTTGTTCACCGTCAACGGCAGGACCGTCCAGGCGTCGTTGACCCAATTTATGCACACCTACCTCGATCTCCACATCTTCCTCATCACCTTGGCAGGCTACTACGACCCCCAGTCTGATCGCTTGTTCTTGGTCAATGTTCAGTTCAGCGACTCCGTTAACAACACCACCTATCACCAGAACTTGACCAAGCTTCCCTGCAAGAAGGTAGTCCAGCAGGGCTCCACGTGGAGCCAGCATCTCCACGACTTACTCCGTAACTGTCCGCAGTTCAAGTTCTTTATCAGGAGATACGCCAAATATTACCTCTTTAACCTCGTCATCTATGCATTAGTCTCGTATCCTAGCAGACTTTCGACCCTTATCCTTTGCTTCATTTTGTTCCAGACGGTACTCGACAAGTTGGGATCGATCTCCACCTTTGGCGTGATCGCAGTTTTGAACCTCCTTCCATCTCACTATATCGGGTCATTTTTGGCAGGGTACTACGGTGTATCCAACCTCTCCCAGGACCTCTTACTTGCGTACTTCCACAGAATCAACTTCACTAAGTTCGAGCAAAATCAATGGCTCAAGTCCCGCGAAGGTGTCCTCTTCGGATTCGGGTTGTTTAATTACTGGTTGATCAAATCCTACCCAGCATTCTCAGTTATTATTTATACTTTGGCCCAGCTCAACATGGGATACCTCATCACCAAATTGACCGATGTTCCGCCTTCCAATACCAATGCTTTGATCAATTGGACTTCTAGCCAGTTGGTATGGACAAAACAGTATTCAGTCATTGATGGCGAGTTTATCAACGATCCTTTCACATCGTTTCCAGGGTCTTTTATTTGGGAAGAAAATGAGGGCTGATCCTTCCATATGCTTATGTTACAAAACTCACGAAAAGCGCAAATGCATCTATATAGTAATACACTATTGAATATTAATTATCGTATAAAGATGATGGTACAGTATCGAAAGCCTGCAGATCCTAATCATTATTGAATATTATAAGTCCTGTTACCGGTGATGTAGCAGAATTGTAAAGTTTCTAATAACTCCTTAACAAGCACACTTTGCCCCATCAACACCTGGTCATAGAGTATGTAGTTGTACTCTCCCGCCTCGTCTTGTCTGTTATTCATTTGCAACAAGGGAATGTTGGTCAAGGTACATTTGGACCATTTGTGATTGGTGGTAGAGTTTACAAGCTCAGAGTTGTCTTCAGCTATGTCATGGACAGTAACTTTGAACAGTTCCTCGAAAAACTTGGTAGTGATGCTAATCTCGGCTTCTTCTGGAATACTGTGCAAATACTCAACACTGGCGTTGCCATCCAACTCCTTTAACTCAAGATAGAATCTTATTATCAAGTATTTGTCAACCTGATCAGTGGGCTGAAAGTTGTTTATCTTGACATACTTGAGGACTATCTTGTATAGGAACAGTTTGAGCTTAATTTTTATATCCTGGATCTCTTCCCGGATCGATTTTTCTAGCTTGGCCTTTAGTTCAGATTCGGGAACTTGATTCAAAGCGGAAAGGATCAACTTATTCAAATTAGTCACCACCTGTAGATCTTTGACAAAACTATTGTGATTTAAGTTACTAATCATGGTAAAGCGGAAGCTGGGGAAAATGTCTTCATCACGGATTTCTAAATCCAAGCTGTTGCTGGGGAAATATGTGTCTTTGAATTGGACTACATCGTTGAGGTATCTCTCGAATTGTTCCGGAGTGATTTCTCTTCCTTTATCGTAGGGAAATACCGGTAATATGCTCGATCTCTTGAGCCAAAAGTTGCTCACGTAGCCAAGGGAAGTGTTGTTGAGGGTATCAGGATTGGCCCGTTCTGGAAACACTTCTGACTTGATAAACGCTACCTGGAACTCACTCAAAGAAGCAATTTCGTAGATTAATACATCTTTTGGAATCACCTTGTAGACAATAGTGATAATTCCATCCTTTCCTAGGTGTATTCCATAGTTGATGAAAGAGCCTTCTAGAGGCTGACTGAGATTCTGGATGACCGAGTCTTTGATTGACGACGTTACTTCTTCCTGCTTTACTTGGGTAGACTCTTCACCACCGGCATTATCCTCAGTTTTTTGCATTTGGTACGAATACAAGCACTTGCCCACGAAGGAAGTCAATTCCTTGGGAGTTGGGGCTTGGGTGATGATTTTCGATTCCACATGGAACTTATAGGTCTCAAACACCCCATTTTCAAAAGTAATAATAATATCAAGATCGCTTCCATGGAAGGTATGGACAATACCAGCAATAGTAGAGTAGTGGGAGAGCTTCTGGGTAGTCACTTGGATCTCGTTGGCACTGTTGATTGTGACTATGCGAAGGCTCCCGGTTGAGGTGGTCAATAATACGGCATTTCCATCCACTAAGAGCCACTCATTCTTATTGTTTAGGAACCTCGAGCTCTTGACAAGTTGCACGGGTTCGGAGAACAGCAAGCTGGCGGCAACTGCATCGTAGGTGACCTGGTAGTATTGGATTGAGTTGTCAGCAAGAACAATCGAGAAATGGCATGTGTAGATGTGGTCCTGGGCCAGCCAATCGGACCAGGACTGCTTCAAGATGTTGTGGTTGGTGTCGATTCTGGCGCTGAGAGTCAATTCATCGTTCCTTGAGCCAGTCAATTGATACACGAGAATGTTACCCAGATGAGTGATGACGGTGACAAAAAGCACGGACTCCGAGCCAATGGGCACCTGGGAGAAGAAGAAGCACTTGATCTTCAAAGAGTGGTACACCGAGCTGGAGATGGATATCTCGTTCTCTTCGTAGAGTACACCAAACTCCTGGCACAACGTGCGGAAGAGATCGACCTTGACCTTGAACTGGCCCACCTGGAGGTTCTCTCTTTCCAAGATGAGCAATTCGCCTGAGTTGAACAACACCCCGAGGTAGTTGTCCCTGGTGGTGTGTTGGGATGGCGTCCACTGGTGGCCCACAATCACCATCTCGTTAGAGGGCTTCAACAGGTAGGGCTCATCCAAGGACTCCACCACCACTTTGTTGAAGTTACGGAGCGGAAGTGCCTCATGGGACTCAGGACGGAGTACAGTCGTGGTCTGGAACACTTCCTTGGAGTCTAGCACCACCACTGACCCCACCAACGAGATGGCGTTGGAAAGACTGGGGAGTTTGGGCTCGAGGATGGTGATCTGGGTGTCATTGTTGATGGCCAATTGATGGTTGTCAGACCACTGGAGCGGGTCGAGGTATGGCGAGGCGGCCACAGCCCTCTTTACCACAAGGGGTCTGATGATGGACGACATGGTGTTGTTGATGGACGCGCATTCTGAGATGGATTTAGATAGAGGTAAGTGAGTGAGGGAAGTGAGTGAGGGTATTGATTCTCGGGCAGATAATGGCCAGGTAAGAGTAGCATGGCACTGATGGAAGTAGAGATGTTTACTTCAAATCAAGGGGATTATTGTTATGTGTATGATTTTACAGGCCTAGGGATAGTGACAATGACTTGATGAAAGCAAATTAGCATAGTCAAGCAATAGATAGAGACACCAGATATTGGCAGGACATGCTGATTCGGACCATTTATCGGTAGAAGTGGAATTTAGTAATATTTAGAGGGAACTGGAGGAAATGGATTGGTCAAGTGTCAGAATACGGTAGGTGTAGGTCCATGCCATGCTGGGGGCGCCTGAGAGGGCTGATTGGTGACTGTCTGTGGCCAGCACCTCCTTCAAGCACTGATTCAACTCTTCCAATACAGCCTCGTCCACCACCCTGAACTTTCTGTACATTTCTTTGGACACCAAACCGGGCGATGGCTCTCTGTCGACGTCTTCCTCTCTGGTTCGGATTTCGTCGTACTTGCCTGGATTGGGGTACAATCCTTGGAGCCCTGACGACCGCTGGCTATGAACGCCACCTGGTTGGAATTGTTCAACGAAAGGTGAGCATTCATGAACACGAGAAGCGACTTGGTGATCTCGTTGATGGAGATCTGGTCTTTGATGTTGTACCAACTGGCAGGCGAATTACGGTGAGAAGCGACGGACCGTCGTTGGACGAATCTACCGACTCTGTGAATACTCTGTCGGAGATGGCGTCCATAGAAGGCTGGCGGTTATTGTAGGTGGGCTGCGCTTTGCAAGTAGTGGTAGTGGCTAGCGCGGTAGGGCGAGTGGTGGAGCTAGGAATTAGCGAGAACGGGCCAAAGTGCGAATACCCATTCCAGAAGCCTTCCAGAAGCCTTCCAGAAGCCACCTTCTACAACTCCCAACACCAATGTGGCTAACGCACATTTTGGGAGTGGTACTAACCATCCTCGCTGCCGTCACAGCTGAGCTCTCCCCCAATGTCACTATGACACATCACACGGTTGCCTCGAGCATGAAGTACTTCCGTGGTTCTAGCAACATATTATCGTTGCAAGACCATGAGCTCATGATCTCCTTTGATAACGGCAAGTCGTTCAACCCTGTCAATGAAACTAGAGGCGTTAATGTAAAGTCCTTTGAGATGATTGAACTCTTTGGTTATGCTTTGGCATTGACAGACAATAACGAGTATTATTTGGGTAGAGATGAAGGACATAGAAAATTCTGTTTCCCGACTACAACCGGAAACTACAACATCACAATGAGAGCATTAGCGTGTACCCAGATGGTCTTGTGATGGTATCATTTTGGACCTGTCCTACACACTCATCTTTAGATGAATCATGTGTGAAGAATACCTACTTCTTGAAAGGTCAGTTTACTGCTATAAAATTGGGAATTGATGATTCAAATTGTATATTACGTGTCTTACCTCCTCAATTTGGAGATTCATTGGTAGTGTTATGTAACAATTTCGACTCGAACGGAACGATCTTGGAGTCTAGCTTGAGGGTATCGTCGGACTTTTTTCACAATGACAATAGACTTGTCCAAATCCCCAAAGCTGAATCGAGTATTATCACAGATTTGGGGGTGGGTCAATCTGCAATTGTTGCCGTGGTTCGAAACGATCAGCTCGATCCTAACTCGAAAGGCTCATTTTTGGTCAGTACGGACCCAGATCTTACCTTTAATAAGGCAGACCTTGAATTTGATTATTCTGACGGTGGTGTGACCTTTTTGAGCTTATCAAGGAATTCTGTATTCCTATCAATAGTGAATAACTTTCCATCTAAGCAAGGAAGTACATTATCAACGATGTACACGTCGGATACCACAGGATTGAAATTCACGAAGAGATTGGAAAATATTGTTGGAAACTCAATCCAATCACCCGATCCTATCTCATGGAGCGGATGGGAAAATGTTGTTGGTAAGTCAATCCAAGCACCCAATTCTTTCACATGGTTGGCCAATATTGCCTCCGTATCCAATCATAATGATGTACAGGAGAACAGTCAAATTCATTTAGACGATGATAATATGAGTAGAGGTGCCTCAGATGTTAAGACGTTATTTTCGTTCAATAAGGGTATAGACTGGAGTACTTTGGCCATAGTTGATGACGATAGCTGTAAGGTATCTGAAGGTTGTTCTCTTCATATTTTATTCCCAAATAATCAGAACGATTTGGGAAATTTCCAGTCGGGGTCCTCTTCAGGAATTTTAATGGCTGTGGGTAACAAAGGAAAAGGATTACTGAAAGACTTGAGTGAAATGACCACTTGGGTATCCAGAGACTTTGGTGCTACATGGTCCAGTGCTATTGATGAACCGTGTTTGTTCTCATTCGGCTCCTGGGGTGAAGTTATTTTGGCTATCCCATTCGTGGGCATGAATAAAATGAGTACTCTGAATTATTATTTTTCTTTAGATCAAGGCAAGACGTGGACTAAGAAATCCGTTGAAATTGAGTTTCACCCTTCTAAACTATTAACTTCCTTTGACGGATTTATTGAGAAATTTGCCGTTTCAGGGTTGATGGACAAATCATCCAAAACTACAGAAGGAAGCCAATTATCTGAGGTTTTGTACTCAATTGACTTCGAGGGTATTTTTGGATACAAATGGTGTGCTAATGATGAAATTGAGTATATCCACCCAGGTAGAAGCGAACCGAATTGCCTCGACGGAGAATATTTTGTTATTTCAAGACGCCCACAAGATGCGCGCTGCTTTTCACAAATTTTGAGTCTCGACGATACTGCTCCTTGTAAATGTACTACAAATGAATATGAATGCTCTCCAAATTTTAAGTCTTCCAAAAATGACAAAAATGAATGTGTTCCAGATATACCAAAAATTGCTGCTGAGTGTAAAGAATCGGGTAGTTCAGCACTATTTTTGTGGGCCAAGCAAAAGCGGTTCAGAAACAAATGTCTGGGCAACGACCATTTATTGCAGCACAGGTTCGTGTGCTCTAGGTTGGGCAGCGGCGATAGTAATGATACGCTTCTCCGGATTAAGTCATCATTCACTAGATTAGAAGATCAGATCAAAGATTTTGCCTTTTTGAAAGAGGGTGCAGGATTTGGGGCTGAAAACATGATTTTAATCACTAGAAACGGGAGTGCATATACTTCGAATGATGGAGGTATGAAGTTGAACAAGGTTCCAGGTCCAGATAATATCAAATCTTTCTATGTGGGTCATGTACCTGGTCAAGTAATCTTGGTTACAAATACGACTACGATATACACTTCTCTTGATGCTGGGAATACATTTACTAGGAAGCAGACTCCT